>NW_027363851.1:0-302500 GCF_046119375.1 Phyllobates terribilis
TCTCTGCACCCTCTCTAGTTCAACTATGTCTTTCTTATACACCGGAGACCAGAACTGTACACAGTATTCTAAGTGTGGTCTCACTAATGACTTGTATAGAGGTAAAATTATGTTCTCCTCATGAGCATCTATGCCTCTTTTAATGCATCCCATTATTTTATTTGCCTTTGCAGCAGCAGCCTGACACTGGCCACTAAACGTGAGCTTGTCGTCCACCAATACACCCAGGTCTTTTTCAGTTACAGTTTTGCACAGTGTTTTACAATTAAGCATATAATTATACATTTTATTTCCTCTGCCCAAGTGCATTACCTTACATTTATCCCCATTAAAGCTCATTTGCCATTTATCAGCCCAAGCTTCTAGTTTACATAGATCCTCCTCTAATATAAAATTGTCCTCCTCTGTATTGATTACCCTACAGAGTTTAGTGTCATCTGCAAATATTGAAATATTACTCTGTATGCCCCCTACAAGGTCATTAATAAATATGTTAAAAAGAAGGGGGCCCAATACTGACCCCTGTGGTACCCCACTGTTAACTGAGACCCAGTCTGAGTGTTTTCCATTAATAACCACCCTTTGTTTCCTATCACTAAGCCAGTTCTTAACCCACATACATATATTTTCCCCTATCTCCATTGTTCTCATTTTATGTATCAACCTTTTATGTGGAACCGTATCAAAAGCTTTTGAAAAGTCCATATACACAACATCCACTGCATTTCCTTGGTCCAGTCCAGAACTTGCCTCCTCATAAAAACTGATCAGATTAGTTTGACAGGAACGGTCCCTCGTAAACCCATGTTGATATTGGGTCATGAGGTTATTCTTCTTCAGATACTCTATTATAGCATCTCTTAGGAAACCCTCCAGGATTTTACCCACAGTAGAGGTTAAGCTTACTGGCCTACAATTTCCAAGTTCAGTTTTTGTCCCCTTTTTGAATATTGGCACCACATTTGCTATACGCCAGTCCTGTGGTACAGACCCTGTTATTATGGAATCTTTAAAGATTAAAAATAATGGTCTATCTATGACTTTACTTAATTCCTGCAGTACTCGCGGGTGTATCCCATCCAGGCCCGGGGATTTGTCAACTTTAGTGATTTTTAGACGCCGCCGTACTTCCTGCTGGGTTAAGCAAGTGACATTTAATGGAGAATTTTTGTTATCACTGATCATGTTTTCTGTTATGCGATTTTCTTGTGTAAATACGGTTGAAAAAAAATCATTTAGCATATTGGATTTTTCCTCATCCTCATCTACCATTTCACCCAGACTATTTTTAAGGGGGCCAACACTATCATTTTTTAGTTTTTTACTATTTATGTAGTTAAAGAATATTTTGGGGTTATTTTTACTTTCTCTGGCAATGATTCTCTCTGCCTCAATCTTTGCTGCCTTGATTTGTTTTTTACATCATTTATTTAATTTTCTATATTTATTTAATGCCTCATCACTACCTACTTGCTTTAGTTCCCTAAATGCTTTCTTTTTGTCACTTATTGCGCCCCTTACAGCTCTATTTAGCCATAGTGGTTTCCTCCTATTTCTAGTATGTTTATTCCCAAAGGGTATATATTGTGCACAGGTCCTATTCAGGATGTTAATAAATGTCTCCCATTTGCTTTGTGTAGCTTTATGTCTCAGGATATCATCCCAGTTTATTTCACTAAGATCATCTCTCAACCGTTGGAAATTTGCCTTCCTGAAGTTTAGTGTCCTTATAACCCCTCTACTACACATCTTATTAAAGGTTACATGAAAACGTAGTATTTTGTGATCACTATTACCCAAGTGACCCCCAACTCATATATTTGATATGCGGTCTGGCCTATTGGTTAATATTAGGTCTAGCAGTGCCCCCCTTCTTGTTGGGTCCTGAACCAGTTGTGAAAGGTAATTGTTTCTCATAGTTGTCAAAAACCTATTACCTTTGCTTGAACTACATGTTTCTGTCCCCCAATATATTTCAGGGTAGTTTAAGTCTCCCATAATAATGACTTCTCCTTGAGTCGTTGCTTCATCTATTTACTTTACGAGGACATTCTCCGCTACTTCCATTATTTTTGGAGACTTATAACAAACCCCTATCAGTAATTTATTTTTTTTTCCCCCTCCCCTTATCTACACCCACAGGGACTCTACATTTTCATTAGATTCACCTATATCCTCCCGCAAGACGGGTTTTAAAGATGATTTTACATATAAACACACACCCCCCCCTCGCTTATTTGTATGGTCATTTCTGAACAGACTATAGCCCTGTAAATTAACTGCCCAGTCATGGCTCTCGTCAAGCCACGTCTCAGATATCCCTACCATGTCATAATTATTTTCCAGCAAAATTAATTCTAATTCCTCCATTTTGTTGGTGAGGCTTCTGGCATTAGTGTACATGCATTTTATGTATCTCTCTGTACCTCTATTCCTTCTTACTTTATTGACTGTTCTAACCCCACCCCCAATTTCTTTATTTGTGCCCAGGTCACTATCTGCACTATCTTCCCCACCTATAAAATGAATACCCTCCCCCCCAATCCCTAGTTTAAACACTCCTCCAACCTTCTAGCCATTTTCTCCCACAGCACAGCTGCACCCTCCCCATTGAGGTGCAGCCGGTCCCTAGCGTAGAGTCTGTAGTCAACTGAGAAGTCGGCCCAGTTCTCCAGGAACCCAAATCCCTCCTTCCTACACCAGTTCTTGAGCCACTTATTTATCTCCCTAATCTCCCGTTGCCTCTCTGGCGTGGCACGTGGTACCGGTAGTATTTCAGAGAATACCACCTTGGAGGTCCTTGCTTTCAGCTTGCAGCCTAATTCCCTGAAATCATCTTTAAGGACCTTCCACCTACCTCTAACTTTGTCATTTGTGCCAATGTGCACCATGACTGCTGGGTCCTCACCAGCCCCTCCCAGTAATCTGTCATCCCGATCAGCGATGTGCCGGACTCGAGCGCCAGGTAGGCAGCACACTGTTCGATGATCCCTGTCTTTGTGACAGATTGCCCTATCTTTTCCCCTAATAATTGAGTCCACCACTACCAGCACCTGCCTGGCCTGCCCTGCTCTCCTATTTCCCTCTTTACTGGAGCTGACACTCCTCTGACTTTCAGGGGACATGCCTTGCTGCAGCAGTGCTACCCCTGGACCGTCACTCCACTCATCTGCCAACTTTGCAAACTTATTGGGGTGTGCCAGATCAGGACTAGCCTCCCTGGCACTCTTCCCTCTACCCCCCCTTCTAACTGTCACCCAACTAACAGCCTCACTGTCCTGCAGCTCCCGACTACCACCCTCCCCCACATCTACACCAGTGAGCTACTGCTCAGTGAGCAGCAGACTCCTTTCCATATTGTCAATGGATCTCAGTGTTGCCAGCTGCTCATTTAGATCCAGTATCTGGGCTTCCAAACGCACAACGTGCACACATCTCACACAGCAATAAGCAACCCCGACCGGCTGTTTAAGGAATGCATACATGTGGCAAGATGTACACTGGATAGCATTGTCAATAATGGAGCTCATTTCCTAATGGGGATTGCAATAGACAGAATGTTAAGTAAAAAGAAAAGTAAAAAGTTAATAAAATACAGACAGCAATTCAGTCCAAAGTCCTCCCTTCCAAACTCGCTGAATCCAAAGTCACTGAAAAACAAGTCACACACTTACTTTCGTTCGCACTTACGCTCTGGTCCCACTCAGCTCATTCACACTCGCCAACTAAGAGATTTAAAGAGTTTTTTTTTTCCCCCTTTTCGAGCAATGCACCCTACAGCTCAATGCACTTCCAAAGGACTGGATGCCCAACTAGCTGCCCCTTATAAACCCTTAATTATGACCCCTCTCCCTTAATTAACAGCTTGTGAGTATAGCTACACCTCAGGATTTTAGTGCAATGTAGTTAACCCTTAAATACACAGGTAGTAAACTAAGAAGCTGTAAAACTGTAGTGAGAAAATAGGTTTTAAAAAGCCCAATAAAACTAAACAGGTAGAAAAGCACTCAGCAGGTCACAATGCAGCAACTCACCGCAATTCACACAGGTATTTTCTGCAGGATTCCCAAATACCTCTTCACTGAAAAACAAGTCACACACTTACTTTCGTTTGCACTTATGTAGCACCCTGAGGATTCGGCTGCTACAGGGGTATTACACCTCAAGCCAGAGGTGTGGTATTCCACTCCCGGGTAAGGATGGAGTGTGGAACTGAGCTTAGTAGGCTGCATGCACTACATACATCCCATTTCCGGGGGACAGAACAACGGTACTCCCACCAGTATATGTGCAGGTACGACAGCGTCTGTCCCTGGCTGGAGTGGGAGGGGGGTGGAACATCCCAGTAGTGTAGGGGCAGATAGGGGGAGTAGTCTGGGTAAAGCTAGGAGCCCATTGGGTGCTGGTCACCTGGGTTCACACATAGAGGGAGTATATAAGGTGGGCACCATCTTAGGACAGGGTCTTTGGTCAGAGAGCCTGAGGAGAAGCAGAGCAGAGGAGCTCAGCCAGGAGGGCTGACAGGGAGCTGTAGCTCCGGCTGGGCCCAGCTCCAGAGCAAGGCCTGCAGAGAGAGGAGTAAGAAGGACCCAGAGAGAAAGACAGAGGGAACCCCAAGAACCCAGAAACAGACCAGAAAGGGTGAAGGGTTGGCGAACACGGGTACCGGAACCTGAACTGGTGGAGGCCACTTATCCTCAGCCAGGAACCGGAGGTCGTGGTCAAGATTTGCCACGACCCTCACCAAATCCACCAGAAAGGCACACCAAGCATAGGGTCAGGGAGCCCAGAGGAGGTTTGACCACCAAGAGACCCGAGGGAGCCGGCCAAAGGTGGATCCCTGGTGGGAACGGCCAGGAGAAAGAGAGTGAGAGGGAAGCTCAGGACCACGCTCCGGAATTGCCTGGGAGTTAGCCGAGTCCCGCACCTGGTGGGCGCAGCACGGCTCGGGTGGTCACTCAAGGCCAGAGTGACTGAGAGAACACTCGTGAGTAAAAACCCTGAAACTGCATCTCCTGACTCTGACTTTTCTTACTGCACCATCACTACCTCCATCATTCACGTCTGCTGCCCTGAGGCCATACCCCTCCCGTTGGGGGTTATACCATCTACGCTGCACAACCATATCACCGGCCTCAGCGGACTGTCCTGCAGCGGCAGCTCCATAGCTGCATTCAACGGGTGGCGTAGTCGATCAATTTAACATCTACTGCCATAGACTGCCACTTAGTTTGACACCCTGGGCATGGACCGGGTCACCGCCACAAGGACTACTACCCCTATCCAGATCCGGCTCCGGGTATCCCCTGAACATGGCCCAGGGGGCGCGTCAACTTTGGCGTAGTCGGCAGGATAACGTGCCCGCAACCACCGGGTACTGCGTGCCTGAAGAAAAGTTTATCTGTACCGTAAAAAGAAGTCTCCCGCCAATTCCGGAGGGTCCCCGCCATCGGACGCCATCTCGGATCGGTTCCCGCCATTTGCCCGTCATCTGCAGTCTTTTCCCGCCATCTGCAGTGTTTCCCGCCACTGGGAAGCGATTCCCGCCATCTAAGAAGATTTCCCGCCCTGGCAGAGCGGACGCCATTATGGGCGTGCCAGAGGGTGGCAAGAGACCACCTCCCATCGTGGGCCAGCTCGAAGAATGGCGCCAAAAGCGGAGACCGCCCCCACCAGCAGAGACTGCAATGATTGAGATGTCCATCAGTGTGAGAGAACTGCCCCTGGAGCTGACAATCACCAAGTTGCCCCGGAACCACCCTGAATGGGGGCGGAGAGAGAACAAAAGAGAGAAGATGGGAGCAGCTTGGAGGAGTCTAGAGAGAACACACCCGGAGATGGAGGGAGAGTCAGGCAGCACCGACCCTGTGGTCAGGAGCCTGTTGCAGGCCGCCACTCCAGAAGGCCTGCTGGAGATTCTGGCGCAGCTCCCCGGAGATCGGGAGCGTGCACAGACCGCGCTGGAGGGCCTCGCACGGAAGATGGCCCGGGTACAGCAGGAAGCGCTGGCGGAGTGGAGCAAGGAGATGGCCCAGCAGGCTGGAACCCGCCAGCGAAGCACGCCACCCACGACAAGGAGCATGTCCGCCTCTGAGGAAGGTGCAGGAGGGACGACGGCCGGAGACGACGCCGCGGAGGGAGTTGAAGGAAAGGGAGCAGGTAATGGGGACGACAACACCCCGTGCCCGAGGGTCGCAAGCCTGCCCCAGCTCCCCGTCGCAGAGCCCGAGACCCCACTCACCACTCACGTTGCTGCATCGTCACCGCTCCGAGCTAGGCCTCAAGCGGCAGGAGCCGCGGCCACGCCCCCTGCTACGTCATGCGCCTCGACTCAGAGCGCGGCCAAGCAAGAAGCGCCCCCGGCCTGGTCGCAAGGCCAAGTACCCCCGGGCGCCGCCGTCTTCACAGCGCCCTCTACCTCCATCATGCCACCGGTCTGGTCGCAAGGCCTGGTAGACCCGGGCGCCGCAGCCTTTAAAGCGCCCTTTGTATTCAGACTACCTTCGGCCTGGACGCAAGGCCAGGAGCCCCTGGGCGCCGCAGACACCACAGCGCCCTCTGCCTCCACAGCACCCCGTCTGGGCGAAGACCGCTCCGCACAAAACACCACCCAGGACGGGCTGCTCTTCGTGTGGCCACCTGAATATATTCATCCTCGATTCCGGAGGGAACGGCCTCTGGATGAGCCTCTAATTCCGGCTCCTGCGCCCGCCAAACTCGATCCGCTTCCGTTGGAGGACGCCCAATTTGAGTGGGACCCTACCGGTGAGGACCTGATGGGATTCACCGAGGAGACCTGGGCAGCCGCAGCCCAGCGTACGGAGTGCTGCCGGCAACAATTGGAGGTTTTTGCTAAGGAGCGACGAGAGAGGCGGGTCCGCGAGGAGCGGCTCCAAGTCCAGAGCGCCGAGCAAAAGCGCCGGGCCCGCAGAAACCCCCGTACTGCCCACGGTCCCCGTGCCAGCGGGACTGTAATAAAATTCCAAATGGAGCACGGGTGGTGTTTTATACGGGACCACAGAACCCCCGGCGACGTCTTTGTCACCCGCAGAGACGTAGAAAGCCATCTGCCGGAGGGACACAGAGGTCGTGACCTTTACCTGGGAGATGAGGTCACCTTCACCCGGCACCAGTGTGCCAAAGGACCCTATGCCCTTCATGTACATCGCCTGACTGAGGAGGAGCTGCGGTGTGAGGAGGAACAAGAGGACCCGGACGGGTCTGAAGATTACCCTCAGGCAGGAGCAGGAGGACGTCGCCACTGATGTACAGTAGGAGCACTGTAAATAGTTACCCGTGAAGGTACAATAACTGTTGCCAGTAAGATATAGTCCCCGTTGGGACCAGTGAACTGTTCCAGTGTGTCCCATCTCCCCACAGGCTGAGGACTGTGAGCAGCCATCCCTTTTCCCCACTGGCCGAGGACTGAGAGCGGCCATATCCCTTGTAAATAGTTGCGCTTCTTAAAGCGCCCCCTACTGGTTTTATAGGAAAATGTTTTTTCTACCAGAGACTGTGGCACTTACCTGGTCACAATTTGCACAAGTGGCCAGAGGTCAAAAATGTTTTATATGAAAAGTTTTATTATGATGAAAGAGTTAATATTATTTTATGATGTGTCCGTAACATTTTAAAAGAGAAGTACCTCCCATAAAGGGATGATTGAAGGTTACTGTTTATATATTTTATATGTAGTGCACTTTAAAAAGCTTGTATGTTTTATGTTTTTGCTCTTTTACAGCCCGAGGACGTGCTGTGATTTACCAGGGGGGAATGTAGCACCCTGAGGATTCGGCTGCTACAGGGGTATTACACCTCAAGCCAGAGGTGTGGTATTCCACTCCCGGGTAAGGATGGAGTGTGGAACTGAGCTTAGTAGGCTGCATGCACTACATACATCCCATTTCCGGGGGACAGAACAACGGTACTCCCACCAGTATATGTGCAGGTACGACAGCATCTGTCCCTGGCTGGAGTGGGAGGGGGGTGGAACATCCCAGTAGTGTAGGGGCAGATAGGGGGAGTAGTCTGGGTAAAGCTAGGAGCCCATTGGGTGCTGGTCACCTGGGTTCACACATAGAGGGAGTATATAAGGTGGGCACCATCTTAGGACAGGGTCTTTGGTCAGAGAGCCTGAGGAGAAGCAGAGCAGAGGAGCTCAGCCAGGAGGGCTGACAGGGAGCTGTGGCTCCGGCTGGGCCCAGCTCCAGAGCAAGGCCTGCAGAGAGAGGAGTAAGAAGGACCCAGAGAGAAAGACAGAGGGAACCCCAAGAACCCAGAAACAGACCAGAAAGGGTGAAGGGTTGGCGAACACGGGTACCGGAACCCGAACTGGTGGAGGCCACTTATCCTCAGCCAGGAACCGGAGGTCGTGGTCAAGATTTGCCACGACCCTCACCAAATCCACCAGAAAGGCACACCAAGCATAGGGTCAGGGAGCCCAGAGGAGGTTTGACCACCAAGAGACCCGAGGGAGCCGGCCAAAGGTGGATCCCTGGTGGGAACGGCCAGGAAAAAGAGAGTGAGAGGGAAGCTCAGGACCACGCTCCGGAATTGCCTGGGAGTTAGCCGAGTCCCGCACCTGGTGGGCGCAGCACGGCTCGGGTGGTCACTCAAGGCCAGAGTGACTGAGAGAACACTCGTGAGTAAAAACCCTGAAACTGCATCTCCTGACTCTGACTCTTCTTACTGCACCATCACTACCTCCATCATTCACGTCTGCTGCCCTGAGGCCATACCCCTCCCGTTGGGGGTTATACCATCTACGCTGCACAACCATATCACCGGCCTCAGCGGACTGTCCTGCAGCGGCAGCTCCATAGCTGCATTCAACGGGTGGCGTAGTCAATCAATTTAACATCTACTGCCATAGACTGCCACTTAGTTTGACACCCTGGGCACGGACCGGGTCACCGCCACAAGGACTACTACCCCTATCCAGATCCGGCTCCGGGTATCCCCTGAACATGGCCCAGGGGGCGCGTCACTTACGCTCCAGTCCCACTCAGCTCGTTCACACTCGCAAACTAAGAGATTTAAAGAGTTTTTTTTTTTTTCCCCTTTTCCAGCAATGCACCCTACAGCTCAATGCACTTCCAAAAGGGTATTGTATGATTTTTACATAATTAAATTGTATTTTATTGAATGAAATAAGTATTTGATCACCTACAAACCAGCAAGAATTCTGGTTCTCCCAAACCTGTTAGTTTTTCTTTAAGAAGCCCTCCTACTCTGCACTTATTACCTGTATTAACTGCATCAGTTTTGAACAGATGGGGCTTGTGCTCACAGCCCAAAACTGTGCAGGACGCTTGGCATTTGCCACAGAACACCAGGATTGGCAAAGTCGCCACTGGCGCCCTGTGCTCTTCACAGATGAAAGCAGGTTCACACTGACCACATGTGACAGATGTGACAGAGTCTGGAGAAGGCGTGGAGAACGATCTGCAGCCTGCAACATCCTTCAGCATGACCGGTTGGGCAGTGGGTCAGTAATGGTGTGGGGTGGCATTTCTTTGGATCACAGCCCTCCATGTGCTCGCCAGCTGTAGCCTGACTGCCATTAGGTATCGAGATGAGATCCTCAGACCCCTTGTGAGACCATATGCTGGTGCGGTTGGCCTTGGGTTCCTCCTAATGCAGGACAATGCCAGACCTCATGTGACTGGAGTGTGTCAGCAGTTCCTGCAAGATGAAGGCATTGAAGCTATGGACTAGCCCGTCCATTCCCCAGACCTGAATCCGATTGAGCACATCTGGGACATCATGTCTCTCTCCATCCACCAACGTCAAGTTGCACCACAGACTGTCCAGGAGTTGGCGGATGCTTTAGTCCAGGTCTGGGAGGAGATGCCACAGGAGACCATCCGCAACCTCATCAGGAGCATGCCCAGGCGTTGTAGGGAGGTCATACAGGCACGTGGAGGCAACACACAACACTGAGCCTCATTTTGACTTGTTTTAAGGACATTACATCAAAGTTGGATCAGCCTGTAGTGTGTTTTTCCACTATAATTTTGGGGGTGACTCCAAATCCAGGCCTCCATTGGTTAATAAATTTGATTTCCAATGATGATTTTTGTGTGATTTTGTTGTCAGCACATTTACCTTTGTACAGAACAAAGTATTCAATGAGAATATTTCATTCATTCATTCATTCAAATCTAGGATGTGTTATTTGACCTTTATGTTGTTGAGCAGTGTATATCTATCTATATAATTGTCTTATCCCATCTGTCTGTCTGTCTGTCTGTCTTTCTGTCTGTCTGTCTGTCCTGGAAATCCCGCGTCGCTGATTGGTCTGGCCGCGGCCAATCAGCGACGCGGCATTTCAGAAAAACATGGCGGCCGTTAGCGGCTCATGTGAGGCACGGAGGTCAGCGGCGATGCAGCCGGGAGATGCAGCCGGCTGCTCGCAGCATAAGTCCCCCGACCGCAGGCGCCGCTGACCTACATGCGGCTATCGTCGGAAGATCAGCGGCTACGGCCGCTTATCTCCCGAGGACAAGTGTGACGCCCCTCCCCTCCTCTCCCCTCCTTTCCCCTCCTCTCCCCTCCCCTGTCCTCTCGATTCGGCGTCATACTTACCCCTCCCCTCCTCTCCCCTCCACTTTCCTCTCCTCTCGTCCCTCCCCCCACTCGATCAGGACCCCGGCGTCATACTTACCCCCCCCCCCCCCGTGCCTCCGCTGCAGCTCTGTGATGTCTCAGGTCAGAGGGCGCGGTGACGTCTTTACACCGTGCTCTCTCCTGACCGATCACAGCGGACATCGTGAAGATGCCGGCTACGCTGGAGTCCAGAGAAGCAGCTGAGAAGGGAGGTGAGTATTGGATTTTTTTTTTTTGTATGGGGCAATAGGGGACCTGCATGGGGCACTATGGGGGTATGGGGGTATGGGACATCCTGCATGGGGTATTATATGGGGGGAGAGGTGACATCCTACATGGGGCATTATATGGGCGAGAGGTGACATCCTACATGGGCCATTATATGGGGGGAGAGGTGACATCCTACATGGGGCATTATATGGGGGAGAGGTGACATCCTACATGGGGCATTATATGGGGGGAGAGGTGACAACCTGCATGGGGTATTATATAGGGGGATGTGACAGCCTGCATGGGGCATTATATGGGGGGAGAGGTGACATCCTGCATGGGGCATTACATGGGGGGAGAGGTGACATCCTACATGGGGCATTATATGGGGGAGAGGTGACATCCTGCATGGGGCATTATATGGGGGGAGAGGTGACATCCTACATGGGGCATTATATAGGGGAGAGGCATTCTTCATGGGGCATTATATGGGGGAGAAGTGACATCCTACATGGGATATTATATAGGGGGGATGTGACATTCTGCATGGGGCACTGTAACGGGTCCGGGAGGCGGAACCTCTGAGCTACTATACAAGGGGGCGGCCCTTGTAAGGGAGCGGGTGGCAGTCTCTGGGTGAACGGACAGGGAGTTACGGCAAGTGATCAGGGCAGTCTCTGGGTAAGGGGTAGGTACGACCTGTGATGGCAGAACCTCCGGGTAGGCTAGCAGGCAGATGGTAGATGTGTGCTCCCAGGTGAGCAAGCGAGAGTCTCTGGAATAGCAGGTGGTCACGGCACGTGACGGCGGAACCTCCGGGCTGGCAGGCAGGTAGGTAACGGAGAAGCGCTCCCAGGTGAGCGGGCAAGAGTCTCTGAGATAGCTGGTGGTCACAGCACGTGACAACGGAGCCTCCGGGCTGGCAAGCAGGCAGATAACGGAGAAGCGCTCCCAGGTGAGCGGGCAAGCTGGTCCATAGACAGACTGACCGGAGTAGTAAGGCAGACCGTCGGACCTCAGGCAAGCAGGCAGGTAGCTGATATGCGCTCCCAGGTGAGCGGGCAGGCTGGTCCTTTAGACAGACTGACAGGAGTAGTAAGGCAGACCGTCGGACCTCAGACTGGCAGACAGGTAACAAGTATTCAGGCAGGAATCAGGCAGGTAACTGGCAGGTAACTAGCAGGAAACTGGCAGGAAACTGGCAGGTAACTGGCAACGGGACCTGAGGGCTGAAGCACAGGTGAGACACAGGTGCAAACAACATTGCTCGGGCACCTCCATTTTGGAGGAGGTGCCTTATATATGATGAAGTCCTCCGGCCATTGGCCGGGGACTCCTTAGGACGGCGCGCGCGGCCCCTTTAAGAGGAGGGGAGCGCGCGCGCGCGCGCCCTAAGCACAGGGGCCGGGAAGGAGCGCGCGCTGAGAGCAGAGCGGGAGGAGGACGCCGGGAAGGAGCGCGCGCTGACAGCAGAGCGGGGAGAGGACGCCGGGCACGGAGCAGAGCGGTGAGGGGAGCAGCGTCCCTGCCTAGCAGAGGGCAGGGACGCCAGCGCTACAGTACCCCCCCCTTTAGGCCCCCCCTTTTTTAGGCCAGACAGAAATTTAGCTAGGATGAGAGGGGCATGGATGTTCTCCCGGGGCTCCCACGTTCTCTCCTCAGGACCAAACCCCTTCCAATCTACCAGAAAAAAGGTCTTTCCTCTTACCCTTTTGGTGGCAAGAATGTTCTCTACCTCAAACTCGTCCTCAGCAGAAACCGGAGCAGGAGGCGTACCTGTAGACTTGGAAAAAGAGTTAAGCACCACAGGTTTGAGGAGAGACACATGGAAGGAGTTAGGGATCCGTAAGTTGGCCGGGAGTTTCAATTTATAGGCCACCGGGTTGATCTGACTGATGACCTCCAGTGGGCCGATGAACCGAGGCCCTAACTTATAGGAAGGGATCTTGAGCCGGACATATTTGGACGAGAGCCAGACTTTATCCCCAGGGCGGAATTGAGGAGGGTCCAGACGTTTTTTGTCAGCGTGTCTTTTCATACGCTCGGATGACAGAAGGAGTGCGGACCGGGTACTCTCCCATATGGAGGAAAATTTGTTAACAAGAGATTCCGCAGCCGGATTGTCCGCCGAGGTGGAGACGGGAAACGGGATCCGAGGATGCTGACCGTAGACTACAAAAAACGGGGATTTGGAGGAAGACTCGCTCTCGTGATTGTTGTACGAGAATTCGGCCCATGGCAGGAGATCCACCCAGTCAGAATGGTGGGCATTAACGAAGTGCCGAAGGTAACTGGTCAGGTTCTGATTAATCCGCTCCACTTGACCATTAGACTGTGGGTGGTAAGCGGAGGAGAAGTCCATGGTGACGTCCAGCAATTTACAAGTGGCTCTCCAGAAACGGGAAGTGAACTGTACCCCACGATCCGACACGATGTGACGGGGCAGGCCATGAAGACGGAAGATGTGGCGGATAAAGTCTTTAGCCAGCTCGGGTGCAGACGGAAGACCTGGCAGTGGAATGAAGTGAGCCATCTTGGAGAAGCGGTCAGCGACCACCCAAATGACCGTACAACCGGCAGAGACGGGCAGATCAGTAATGAAGTCCATCGCTATATGCTGCCAGGGGGCAGCAGGTACTGGCAGAGGTAGGAGGCGGCCGGCCGGCAGGTGTCTCGGAACTTTGTTGCGGGCGCAGGACACACAGGCAGAAACAAAGTCTATTACATCCTTGTGCAGGTTAGGCCACCAGTAGTGCCGGGTAATAAGCTGGAGGGTCTTTTTCTGACCGGCGTGGCCAGCTAGTTTAGACGAATGACCCCAGTGTAGGATCTTCTCCCGATCAGGTACTGGTACGAACGTCTTACCAGGAGGAAGACGATTTAGACTCACGGGAGCCACCTGCATTACTCTGGCGGGATCGATGATATGTTTCGGATCCTCCTCGAGATCAGACACCAGAAAGGACCGAGACAAGGCGTCCGCCTTGACGTTTTTGTCAGCCGGGCGAAAATGAAGGACAAAATCAAAACGAGCAAAAAACAAGGACCACCGGGCTTGGCGCGGGTTAAGTCTCTGGGCATGCTGGAGGTAAGCCAAGTTCTTGTGGTCAGTGTAAATTATTACCGGGTGAAGAGCCCCCTCGAGCAGGTAACGCCACTCCTCCAATGCCAGTTTGATGGCCAATAACTCTCGGTCTCCTATGGAATAGTTGCGCTCAGAGGAGGAGAAGAGTTTAGAGAAGAAGCCACAAGTTACCATCCTCCCGGAAGATGATTTTTGAGTAAGTACCGCTCCGGCTCCAGAGGAGGAGGCGTCAACTTCTAGGAAGAACTGCTTGTTGCCATCTGGGCGATGCAGCACCGGGGCGGAAGAGAAGGCCTGTTTAAGGGAAAGAAAGGCCTCCTCTGCTTCGGGTGGCCACTCCTTGGGATTAGTACCTTTACGGGTGAGCGCAGAAATTGGGGCCGTCCGGGAAGAGAAGTGTGGTATGAAGAGGCGGTAGTAGTTGGCGAAGCCCAGGAATCGCTGAATGGCCTTCAACCCCTCCGGTCGGGGCCATTTCTCGATGGCAGACAGTTTCTCAGGATCCATTTGTAGGCCGGTCTGAGAGATAATGTAGCCCAGAAACGGAAGCGAGGTCTGCTCAAAGAGGCACTTCTCAAATTTAGCGTAGAGATGGTTCTGCCTTAGCCTGAGCAGGACCTGACGAACGTCCCTCCGGTGAGTCTGGAGATCCGGAGAGAAGACCAAGATGTCGTCCAGGTACACCACTACGCAGGAGTAGAGAAGGTCCCGGAAGATGTCATTGACCAACTCTTGAAAGACGGCAGGAGCGTTACAGAGACCAAAGGGCATTACCAGGTATTCATAGTGGCCGTCCCGGGTGTTGAATGCCGTCTTCCATTCATCCCCCTGACGAATACGAACCAGGTTGTACGCCCCACGAAGGTCCAGTTTGGTGAAGATCCTAGCCCCCCTCAGACGATCAAATAATTCTGGAATGAGCGGAAGGGGGTACTTATTCTTCACCGTGATCAGGTTTAGGCCTCTATAGTCTATACAGGGACGGAGAGAGCCGTCCTTCTTTTTGACGAAAAAGAAGCCTGCTCCCGCCGGGGAGGTAGATTTCCGGATGAATCCTCTGGCCAGATTCTCCTCAATATATTCGGACATTGACCGGGTCTCAGCAGCGGATAAAGGATAGATACGCCCACGGGGAGGAGTAGTACCGGGTAGCAGATCGATGGGACAGTCGTATGGTCTATGTGGTGGTAATGTCTCTGCCTCCTTTTTATTAAAGACATCTGCATAAGACCAATAAGGAGTCGGAAGTCCAGGTAGATTAGCTGGGGTAGGAGAGGGACGGACGGGATGGACGGGAACCAGGCAGGTTTTATGACAGTCTTGTCCCCAGCGAAGGACCTCTCCGGTTTGCCAGTCTAACATGGGTGCATGTCTCTGGAGCCAGGGCAGACCTAGCAAGAGGGCGTGAGAGAGTCCAGGCAGAACATGAAAGGAGATACTTTCAGAATGCAGCATTCCCACCTGCAGGGTAATGGATTCGGTGATGAGTTGAATGGGGCGAGGTAAGAGGCCCCCATCCACGGCAGCGACAGACAAGGGTACAGCCAGAGGTTTGGTGGGGATGCGGTATTTCTCAACCAGGGACTGTGAAATAAGGTTCCCGGCTGCTCCAGAGTCAAGTTGGGCTAGTTCGAAATAACGGTTCTCCCCGTAGATGATCGAAACAGACAACAGCAGGGATGGAGAGGATTTATTCTTGTCTAGGTGGACCTCTCTGAGCGAACCTAGACACAGGCGTTTCCCGACCTCTCCGGGCAGGCACGGATCCGGTGCTCCTTACTGCCACAGTAGAAGCAGCTCCCCTCAGCACGGCGTGAGTCCTGACGGGTTTTGACCATCTTGGTCTGGTCGACCTGCATAGGCTCAGGAGAGTGTACCTGGGGAGAGATGGAGGGAATGACGGGTTTCTGGAAAGTAGGAGCTAAACGTGGAATCCTTCTCTCACGGGTGACCTCTTTGGCACGCTCCTGGAACCGTAGGTCAATCCGGGTGGCAAGGGTTATTAGATCATCGAGAGAGGTAGGAATGTCCCGACCAGCAAGTTCATCTTTAATACGACCGGACAGACCCTCCCAGAAGACGGATACCAGAGCGTCGTTATCCCAGGCCAGCTCCGAGGCAAGGGTGCGGAACCGTATGGCATATTGGCCCACGGTGAGACCCTCCTGACGGAGGCGTAGCAGAGAGGATGCGGATGAGGTCTTCCGTCCGGGTTCGTCGAAGACTTTCCGGAAAGCCGAGAGAAAAGCAGGCAAGTTGGACACCAGAGGGTCTCCTCTCTCCCATAGAGGATTTAGCCAGGCCAGGGCCTCCCCGGTGAGATGGGACATGATAAAGGCAATTTTGGCCCGGTCGGAATTAAACTGATGGGACAAAAGTTCAAAGTGCAGGGTGCACTGATTTATGAAGCCCCGAGCCTGGACGGAGTCGCCTCCGAAGCGAGGAGGTGCAGACAGCCGGGGACCGGGATAGGTTACCATGGTATTAGTGGGTAGCGGAGCTGCCGGGTTGCGAGTCATGGTACTGGCAGTGGCTGCAGGTGGTGCAGTCAGAGTGTCCAGGCGAGTATTGACATTCCGCAGGTGACCCAGGATGGACTCCTGTTGGGACCTTTGACGGGACAGTTCATGACACAGGTCCGTGAGCGAGGGAGCTTGGGTGCCACCGGGTTCCATGGCCCGAGCAAACTGTAACGGGTCCGGGAGGCGGAACCTCTGAGCTACTATACAAGGGGGCGGCCCTTGTAAGGGAGCGGGTGGCAGTCTCTGGGTGAACGGACAGGGAGTTACGGCAAGTGATCAGGGCAGTCTCTGGGTAAGGGGTAGGTACGACCTGTGATGGCAGAACCTCCGGGTAGGCTAGCAGGCAGATGGTAGATGTGTGCTCCCAGGTGAGCAAGCGAGAGTCTCTGGAATAGCAGGTGGTCACGGCACGTGACGGCGGAACCTCCGGGCTGGCAGGCAGGTAGGTAACGGAGAAGCGCTCCCAGGTGAGCGGGCAAGAGTCTCTGGAATAGCTGGTGGTCACCGCACGTGACAACGGGACCTCCGGGCTGGCAAGCAGGCAGGTAACGGAGATGCGCTCCCAGGTGAGCGGGCAAGAGTCTCTGAGATAGCTGGTGGTCACAGCACGTGACAACGGAGCCTCCGGGCTGGCAAGCAGGCAGATAACGGAGAAGCGCTCCCAGGTGAGCGGGCAAGCTGGTCCATAGACAGACTGACCGGAGTAGTAAGGCAGACCGTCGGACCTCAGGCAAGCAGGCAGGTAGCTGATATGCGCTCCCAGGTGAGCGGGCAGGCTGGTCCTTTAGACAGACTGACAGGAGTAGTAAGGCAGACCGTCGGACCTCAGACTGGCAGACAGGTAACAAGTATTCAGGCAGGAATCAGGCAGGTAACTGGCAGGTAACTAGCAGGAAACTGGCAGGAAACTGGCAGGTAACTGGCAACGGGACCTGAGGGCTGAAGCACAGGTGAGACACAGGTGCAAACAACATTGCTCGGGCACCTCCATTTTGGAGGAGGTGCCTTATATATGATGAAGTCCTCCGGCCATTGGCCGGGGACTCCTTAGGACGGCGCGCGCGGCCCCTTTAAGAGGAGGGGAGCGCGCGCGCGCCCTAAGCACAGGGGCCGGGAAGGAGCGCGCGCTGAGAGCAGAGCGGGAGGAGGACGCCGGGAAGGAGCGCGCGCTGACAGCAGAGCGGGGAGAGGACGCCGGGCACGGAGCAGAGCGGTGAGGGGAGCAGCGTCCCTGCCTAGCAGAGGGCAGGGACGCCAGCGCTACAGGCACTATAGTGGGATGTGACTTCCTGCATGGGGCATCATATAGGGGGGATGTGACATCCTGCATGGGGTATTATATACGGGGGATGTGACTTCCTGCATGGGGCATTATGAAGGAGGAACGGGAGACATATGCTAGAATACCCGATGCTTTAGAATCGGGCCACCATCTAGTGTATAATATATGTCTATGCACAGGTGCATCTCACTAAGTTAGAATATCATTAAAAAGTTAATTTATTTCAGTTCTTCAATAAAAAAAAGTGAAACTCATATAGAGTTATTACAAACAGTGATCTATTTCACGTGTTTATTTCTGTTAATGTTGCTGATTATGGCTTACAGCCAATGAAAACACAAAAGTCATTATCTCAGTAAATTAAAATAATTAACAAAAACACCTGCAAAGGCTTCCTACGTGTTTAAAAAAGTCGCTTAGTCTGTTTCACTAGGCTTCACAATCATGGGGAAGACTGCTGACTTGACAGATGTCCAGAAGGCAGTCAGTGACACACTCCACAAGGTCCCAGATTTCCAATTTTCATTTGGAAATCCACGTCTCAGAGTCTGGAGGAAGAGTGGAGAGGTACACAATCCAAGCTGCTTGAGGTCTAGTGTGAAGTTTCCACCATCAGTGATGGTTTGGGGAGCCATGTCATCTGCTGGTGTAGGTCCACTGTGTTTTATCAAGACCAAAGTTAGCGCAGCTGTCTACCAGGAAATTGTTGAGCACTTCATGCTTCCCTCTGCCGACAAGCTTTTTGGAGATGGAAATTTATTCTCCAGCAGGACTTGGCCCCTGTCCACACTGCCAGAAGCACCAATACCTGGTTTACAAACAACAGTATCACTGTGCTTGATTGGCAGCAAACTCGCCTGACCTAATCCCCATAGAGAATCTATTATAGAGAATCTATGGGGTATTGTCAAGAGGAAGATGAGAGACACCAGACCCAACAATGCAGACGAGCTGAAGGCTGCTATCAAAGCAACCTGGGCTTCCATAACACCTCAGCAGTGCCACAGGCTGATCGCCTCCATGCCACATTGCCGCATTGATGCAGTAATTGATGCAAAAGGAGCCCCGACCAAGTATTGAGTGCATTTACTGAACATACATTTCAGTCGGACAACATTTCGGATTTCAAAAACATTTTCAATCTCTTGTTACAAAGTATTCTAATTTACTGAGATAATGACTTTGTGTTTCCATTGGCTGTAAGCCATAATCATCAACATTAACAGAAATAAACACTTGAAATAGATCACTCTGTCTGTAATGACTCTATATAATATATGAGTTTCACTTTTTGTATTGAAGAACTAAAATAAATTAATTTTTTGATGATATTCTAATTTAGTGAGATGCACCTGTGTAGACAGTGGTGTGGAATAAGTGTTTGCCCCCTTCCTGATTTCTTATTCTTTTTCAAAGTTTGTCAAACTTAAATGTTTCAGATCACAAAAACTAATTGAAATATTAGACAAAGATAACACAAGTAACCACAAAATGAATTTTTTAAATGAAGATCTTTATTAAGGGAAAAAGAAATCGAAACCTACAGGGCCCTGTGGGGAAAAAAGTGATTGCCCCCTAAACCTAATAACTGGTTGGGCCAGCCTTAGCAGCAACAACTGCAATAAAGTGTTTGCGATAACTGGCAGTAAGTCTTTTACAATGCTCTGGAGGAATTTTGGCCCATTCATCATCGCAACATAGTTGTAATTCAGCCACATTGGAGGGTTTCTGAGCATGAATCACCTTTTTAAGATCATGCCACAGCATCTCAATCGAATTAAGGCCAGGACTTTGACTAGGCCACTCCAAAGTCTTAATTTTGTTTTTCTTAAGCCACTCAGAGCTGGTCTTGCGGGTGTGTTTTGAATCATTGTCCTACTGCATAACCCAAGTGCGCTTCAGCTTGAGGTCATGAACAGATGGCCGGATATTCTCCTTCAGGATTTTTTGGTAGACAGCAGAATTCATGGTTCTATTTACCACAGCATATCTCCCAGGTCCTGAAGAAGCAAAACAGCCCCAGACCATCACACTACCAGCAGAAATTCTGAAATGCTGCGTTACTTCTACTCCAGATGTAATGGGACATACATCTTCCAAAAAGTTCAACTTTTGTCTCGTCAGTCCAAAGAATATTCTCCCAAAAGTCTTGGCGATCATCAAGATGTTTTCTGCCAAAACTGAGACGAACCTTTATGTTCTTTTTGCTCAGCAGTGGTTTTTGTCTTGGAACTCTACCATGCATGCCATTTTTGCCAAGTCTCTTTCTTATGGTGGAGTCATGAACACTGACCTTAACTGAGGCAAGTGAGGCCTGCAGTTCTTTGGATGCTGTTGGGGGGGCTTTTGTGACCTCTTAGATGAGTCGTCACTGCGCTCTTGGGATAATTTTGGTCGGCCGACCACTCCTGGGAAGGTTCACCGCTGTTCCATGTTTTCACCATTTGTGGATAATGGCTCTCACTGTTGTTTGCTGGAGTCCCAAAGCTTTAGAAATTACTTTATAACCTTTTCCAGACTGATACATGTAAATTACTTTGTTTCTCATTTGTTCCTGAATTTGTTTGGATCGCAGCATGATGTCTAGCTTTTGAGGATTTTTTGGTCTACTTCACTTTGTCAGGCAGGTCCTATTTAAGTAGCTTCTTGATTGAGAACAGTTGTGGCAGTAATCAGGCCTGTGTGTGGCTAGGGAAATTGAACTCAGCTTCCCAAAGATGTGTTAAACCACAGTTAATTTATGTTTTAAGCGGGTGTGTGTGTGGGGGGGGGCAATCACTTTTTCACACAGGGCCTTGTAGGTTTGGATTTCATTTTCTCTTAATAATAAAGACCATAATTTAAAAACTGCATTTTGTATTTACTTTCAAATTAGTTTTGTGATCTGAAACATTTAAGTGTGACAAACATGTAAAAGAATAAGAAATCAGGAAGGGGGCAAACACTTTTCATACACACACACTGCTCAGTACCACTTCTCTTGTCCTGTATACGGTATACATATACAGTATATGTTATATTACAGTGCTCAGCAATAATGAGTATCCCCCCCGTGAAAGAAAGATATTAATCATTATGTTACTGAATACAAGAACAATTTCCAAATGTTGACAAGACTGATTTTCATAGAACATATTTTTGACCCATAACATGAAAATAGGGTTAATAATTTAACTTTCATTACAAAATTATTATTATTTATTATTATAGCGCCATTCATTCCATGGCGCTTTACATGTGAAAGGGATATACATAGCACAAATAATTACAATAAATTTGAACAATACAAGTTGGCGACTGATACAGCAGGAGCGAGGACCCTGCCCGCGAGGGCTCACAATCTACAGATCTTCAGTTTTACTCAAATTAGTTGTTGCAAAACTGAGTACACCCTACATTAAAAACTACTACTATTTTGTATGACCCCCATGATTTTTAAGGATCGCGCCAAATCTTCTAGGCCTGGAATGAACAAGTTGATGACATGTTGCACCATGTTTTTCCATTCTTCACAAACTCACTTTTTAGAGCCTGGATGATGGATGGAGAGTGATGACTACTTGTCTCTTCAGAATTCCTCATAGGTGTTCGGTTGGGTTCAGATCAGAAGACATAATTGGCCACTAAATCACTTTCACCCTGTTCTTCAGAAATACAACAGATGTGTGTTTTGGATAATTGTCATGTTGGAAATGTGCACGTCTACCAAGGGCACAGAGTGATGGTAGTATCTTCTCTTTCAATATAGAGCAGTACATCTGTGAATTCATGACACCATCAATGAGATGTAGCTTCCCAACACCAGCAGCACTCATGCAGCCCCACATATAGACACTGAGACCGTCATGTTTCACTGTAGACACCATGTATTTTACAAAATTCATTTTTCTAAATGCATGGTGCACACCAGGATATAAAGAAGCACTCCAAGCTATTTTTCCTAATCCATCGTAAATATCTATGTAATGTACTGTTAGCACTTCAATCTTCTCTCCCTCACCGCCCCCCCAATACACATGTATGACTGTTTCGGCCGAGCGTGCATGTGCTTTCTTTAGGATAATCAGCCTCTCCAACCAAAGTCAGCAGTTTCAGATAAATTAGCTTTAATGTGAATGGGCACAAGAGAAATGGACTTTTTTTCTGAGATGAATCTTAATTTTCTACCGTACATTATTTTATATATTTTTCATTCACCTATGGGGTCTATGTACAGGGGGAGCCTGGTGCCGAATGGCCCCATCCCTGCTCATGCCGTATATGTACAGTATAAGATGATTTATAAGGAGCAGACTCACAAGCTGAGCCCGCTCTATATCCACTGGGTGCCGGCTGTTCTACACCTGCTGCAATTCAAGATAGCTCAGTTTAACCCCTTAGACTCCAAAGTGACGAGCAACTAAGCAGTTAGACAGGAGGCCTCTGTCATCTCCAGCAGGTTGCTTAATAGCTGCCGGGGGCCAATGCGAGATTCCAATTCAGACCTTTGCTATTAGGTCTGAGGGTCTCTATGTATGCCCCTGTATGACCTGATTATTTTCCTGTGGGTTAAGCAGGTGGACTAACAAGATCTGTGTCCTCCCAGTATTCTTCTCTCTGCATATCATACCATAAGTATCCATCTTCATACATGCCATTTTCTGAAAATCATATTTATCTGTTTTCTTTAAACAAATGAATGGGAAATTTGTATTAAAGTAACTGATTGGCTGCAGTGGTCACCCAATGGCCTTTGCTAGAAGAGGAAGCCAGGAGATTGGTGGAGGACTCTGGCAGCAGTACCGAGGAGCAGCTGGGGTCTGTAGGCGAGTTTGTGTTTTGCTTTATTTCAGGACCACCGTGAGAAACCGGTTCTGCAGTGGCTGAGGTTTCTATAGGGAATAATGCGCAGATTAATATAAATGATAAAATGATTATTATTCCTAGGTGTCTATTATTCTTACAATGTCTGCATGTCATTTGTTTTGTTGTATGTGTGTATATAGAGGACATATAACAGATTGGACAGTCAGCCATTATGACAGCGCGTTGTTGGTCTCACATGTGATGTCACAATGACATAGAATGCTGTGAGGTTATACAATCTCTGCGCACGGTGATATCAGCGCCATTTTCAGAGTTGATGTATTTGTGGAGACTCCACTTTGGTCTTGGAAGCACGAGCTAGATTGTTCTGTACGTCTAGTATTTACTTCCACAGCTTCTTACTGTTATTTGGGCGCTATAACATCTGCGCCATCAGAGAACTTAGTTCTTTTACATTTCACCATCTCAGCCCCGGGTAACCAAGCCATGACTTCACGGGAGCTTCATCAGCTAAATGCTGACAACGACACATGGATGAGCCGACCTGAAAATCAGGGTAAGTGACAGAATATTGCAGGATTATGTAGTCCAAAAATGACATAATTTTTGCTTCTCTCCCTGAATCCCGAAGCATCAGCTGGTTCTATCCCTTTGGCCAAAAAGTGTTTTTTTTTAAATTTAGCATAATAATAGTAATCTTTTTCTTTATAGGTCAGGCCATAATCCTCCACCATCGATTAAGATCTTCTCAAAGGGATGAGAGAAGGCTAATCAGCAATGATGGACATCAGGCAGACCCCACTGCCGTCACCGCGAGTGGGAGATGGGCCAGAGCTCCTCTGCGGCAGACAGCACAAGAGAACAGGGAAAGAAGCCGCTCGCCACTAAGACCGGTCCCTGCAGAACCCTCCAGACCCAGGGAGCTTCCAGCGCCAAGCCGATCTGCTGTACAGCTACACCAGGACAACCGTCTGGTTGACCTCATCATTCAGCTGCAGGGAATGGGAATGGTGACATCTCGGCCACAGATGCAGCCACCATCCCCACCTGCACAGTATAATCTGGTTAATATTCTGCAGCGAAGGCAAGCTCTGCGAGCTAGGAACTTCCCAACAAGGAATATAAAATCTCAGGAGGAGGCCGAATCTTGTGCCATCTGTATAATGGATTATGAGATTGGAGAGGAAGTCGTAGTTCTGCCATGCAATCATTCCTACCATCACGGTTGCATCTCTACATGGCTCCACTCCAACCCTCGCTGCCCCCTATGCCGTAGTCACTGCTTCCTTTGAAGCTTCAGAACATCTTAAAGATTCAAGGAATGAGTTAAGATTGTGGCAGTGATACTGGAAGAGACCATGAGTCCATTCAGCAGCTATCTAATGGCAGCAGTGTTGTCAGCGCTGCTCCTCTGGACTCCATTGCCTGATTGTTCTGTTAGGGCTTACCTGGTGAGGTGGGTTCACTAAGCCAAGGTGAGCACAAGGACTGAAGGCGATGGCACATGGTACAGACACGGATGTCGCCATACATTGCATCCACTGGCAAAATATTCATTCAAATAAATATCATTTGTCATCTTTATGTCCGGCTGTTACTCTTTACTGTATAGAATTAGGCTACACATCTGAATATTGGGTACGGTGCTGGGTTCTGTTGGACTGTAAAGGTATGTTCACACAATGTCATATACATGCAGATTCTGCCTGAAACCCGCCTGAAAAAGAGCTCGATAAACGGCAAATAGAATGAATATATACACAGCAAAGTCAAAACGCCTTGCTGAGAATATGTCCCGTCTTTTGTCACTTCTTTTAACCACTTCAGATTTCAACAGCAGTGAAGAGGCTAAAAGACGTGACCGGGCCATTCTTCAGACGGAGCCACTATCTTAGGTATAAAAGTAAAGAAAAAGGACATTGACAGCAAAGCCGCCACAGAAATGACAAGAAAGACGGCAAAGAAGTCGCTTCAGGAGACACGCCGCCATTGTTTTCCTGAAGTGTCATCTGCTTCAAAAATGATGCGGATATTTTGGCTTCTAAAAAATGTTGTTTGATGGGTCACACAACACTTCAGGTGGGTCAGTAGACATACCCCCTGTATTTTGTACACCTTATTTGGAGGGCAGCCTACATCTTCTATACTTATATAGTGGACCTCAGGTCGCTGTACAGGGGCTTGCACCCAATATTTCACAGTGCAGCTGTTACTGTCTTTTCCTATCTATATACTGTCGTTGTCTTACGGTGCGTCACTGCCATGCACCGTCCATGACGGGCTGGCCGACGTCAGCTGCCGGCCTCTGATTGGCCTTTGGAATGGATTGTAGTGCAGGGAGCCAGTTGGTCTCGGAGACACATCCCCCCTATAGCTTTTTATATACAGTATGAACCCCCTATAGCTTGTTATATACAGTATGAGCCCCCATAGCTGGTTATATACAGTATGAGCCCCCCTATTGCTTCTTACATACAGTACGAGACCCCCATAGCTGGTTATATACAGTATGAGCCCCCATAGCTGGTTATATACAGTATGAGCCCCCTATAGCTTGTTATATACAGTATGAGCCCCCATAGCGTGTTATATACAGCATGAGCCCCCTATGGCTTCTTACATACAGTATGAGACCCCCATAGCTGGTTATATACAGTATGAGCCCCCCTATGGCTTCTTACATACAGTACGAGACCCCCATAGCTGGTTATATACAGTATGAGCCCCCATAGCTGGTTATATACAGTATGAGCCCCCTATAGCTTGTTATATACAGTATGAGCCCCCATAGCGTGTTATATACAGCATGAGCCCCCTATGGCTTCTTACATACAGTATGAGACCCCCATAGCTGGTTATATACAGTATGAGCCCCCCTATGGCTTCTTACATACAATATGAGACTCCCATAGCTGGTTATATACAGTATGAGCCCCTATAGCTGCTTATATACAGTATGAGCCCCCCATAGCTTGTTATATACAGCATGAGCCCCCATAGCGTGTTATATACAGTAGGAGCTCCCCTATAGCTTGTTATATACAGTATGAGCCCCCATAGCTGGTTATATACATTATGAGCCCCTCACAGCTGGTTATATACAGTATGAGCCCCCATAGCTGGTTATATACAGTATGAGCCCCCCATAGCTTGTTATATACAGCATGAGCCCCCATAGCGTGTTATATACAGTATGAGCTCCCCTATAGCTTGTTATATACAGTATGAGCCCCCATAGCTGGTTATATACATTATGAGCCCCTCACAGCTGGTGATATACAGTATGAGCCCCCATAGCTGGTTATATACAGTATGAGCCCCCTATAGCTTGTTATATACAGTATGAGCCCCCCTATGACTTCTTACATACAGTATGAGACCCCCATAGCTGGTTATATACAGTATGAGCCCCCATAGCTGGTTATATACAGTATGAGCCCCCCACAGCTGGTTATATACAATATGAGCACCCCATAGCTGGTTATATACAATATGAGCCGCCCATAGCTGGTTATATTTAGTATGAGCCCCCATAGATGGATATATATATATAGTTAAAAAAATAAACACAACACATACTCACCTCGCTCCCGTACCCCAGACGCTGTGCTCCAGATGGTACCCGGGGCCATTCCTGCTCTGCCTGCCGTCATGAGGCAGGGCGGGCCCAGCATCTGCGCGCGATGGTGACCATATGCGGCCGCTGCAGGCGGCTGGGTCGTGACATGAGTGGGAAAATAGACGCGCCCGTCCGCCCCCGCGCTATGTATGCTGAGTCCGCTCTGCCTGACGTCATGCGGCAGGGCGGGCTCAGCATCATTCAAGCCGCCTGCTGCCGCGGGCCTGCAGCGGTAACTTAAATAACACATGGGATTGCCAATTATAATGAGGGAAATTTATGGACCCCCCCGGAGCCTCAGGCCCTGGGCAATAGCCCAGATTGCCCTCATTATAATCCGCCTATGCTCACCTTGCCTCTTAATTGCTGCTGGCTCTCTGAGGAACACTGACCAATCTTCTATCAGTCTGATGCTCATTGGTCAGTGCTCTTCTGCACGACACGCCCCTTTGACCTGTATTGGTGTCAGTTTACGCTAACACAGTTCAATGCAGCAGTAGCAGGAGATCCAGGGCTCTAAGCAAAACGTTCGGGGCTGGAGCCCCAGATCTTTGATGGTAGCGATGCCCCTGACCAGCATTCTGATAGGGGACATGGCAGACCCCCATCTACCTCCGTAGTCATCTGTTAGGGGCCCCCATAAATATTAGGTTAAGTTCAAATAATATTTTATTTGAGGATTTTACCCATAGACTTGAATGAGATGAGGAAAATGTGCAGAGAGCAAATACTTTTTGTATTTTTATTGCATTTCTGCAGTGAAAAGTTAATAAATGCGCATGTAACCTTCACATGACTGTATCAGTGAGGTCCACGTAACAGCAAGCCTAAAAATACAGTGTGGATGTGGCCACAGGGGGATCTGAGCCCACAACCTCAGCACCGCCTGGTCACTAAGCTCTGAGCCACCAAACCTGTAGGAAAAAGTGTGTGCAGCGGAGAGACCACTTCGTGTCACGAGTTCCAGTTATGTATCACCACATATGAGAACTCTCAGGTAAGGTGGGCTGCCTTGTAAACCATCTAATCGTATGTGCACATGGCAAGTACCTGGATCACTAAGTACGGTAAGCCCCAAACAGATACCTGCGTCACTCCCGTGCTCTCCATGCAAATGCCTGGATGACGACCTCAATCTCTGCTCCGCACACAATTATACAGGAGAACTTCAGCTCTATTTATGGGCCTGTAATGGAGAATTTTTTACCTTAGGGAGACAAAAAAAAAAAAAACTCAAAAGTAACGTGCTGACAATATGACCCGCCCCTGCTGATAAATTGACCCGCCCCTCCTGACAAATTGACCCGCCCCTGCTGACAAACTGACCCGCCCCTGCTGACAAATTGACCCGCCCCTTCTGAAAAATTGACCCACCCCTCCTGAAAAATTGACCCGCCCCTCCTGACAAATTGACCCACCCCTTCTGACAAATTGACCTGCGCCTGCTGACAAATTGACCTGCCCCTGCTGACAAATTGACCCGCCCCTGCTGAATATTTAGGCATTGGAGGGCGGGTGCATAAGACGGCAGGGGGCGGCGCCACCATGAAGGAGTTAAAAAACTAATATTAATTTCCCCCTGCTTCACCACTGGACCAAATATCAGTATCATGGTTTCTGTTTGGAGAGGATGGGAGGGGAAAGATGGTGGAGGTTCAGGAGTCGCCTGTGTGCTGCATGGGCGGAGGAGCACTGAGTAGCTCCCTGCTACCGCAGGAGACAATGAATCCTAGAGGACAGGTAAAGGACCTGTGAGGACGACATGCCCATGTGACTCATATAGGAGGAGCCATCATCCCATGCAAGTTTGCAGGAAGTGAAGTGAGGGGTTCATGGTGTGTAGGCTGTATATGGGGGTTGCAGTCTGTATGAGGAGTACATGGAGTTTAGGCTGTATATGGGAGGTACATGGAGTGCAGGTTGTATATGGGGGGGTGCAGGCTGTATATGTGGGTACATGGAGTGCAGGCTGTATATGGGGGGTGCAGGCTGTATATGGAGGTACATGGTGTGCAGGCTGTATATGGGGGTGCAGGCTGTATATGGGGGTACATGGTGTGCAGGCTGTATGAGGGGTACAAGGGGTGCAGGCTGTATATGGGGGGTGCAGGCTGTATGAGGGGTACATGGAGTTTAGGTTGTATATGGGAGGTACATGGAGTGCAGGTTCTATATGGGGGGGTGCAGGCTGTATATGAGGGTACATGGCATGCAGGCTGTATATGGGGGGTACATGGAGTGCAGGCTGTATATGGGGGGTGGAGGCTGTATATGGGGGTACATGGTGTGCAGGCTGTATATGGGGTGTGCAGGCTGTATATGGGGGTACATGGTGTGCAGGCAGTATATGGGGTGTGCAGGCTGTATGAGGGGTACATGGGGTGCAGGCTGTATATGAGGGGTGGAGGCTGTATATGGGGGTACATGGTGTGCAGGCTGTATATGGGGGGTGCAGGCTGTATGAGGGGTACATGGAGTGCAGGCTGTATATGGGGGGTGGAGGCTGTATATGGGGGTACATGGTGTGCAGGCTGTATATGGGGGGTGCAGGCTGTATATGGGGGTACATGGTGTGCAGGCTGTATATGGGGCGTGCAGGCTGTATGAGGGGTACATGGGGTGCAGGCTGTATATGAGGGGTTGATCACTCCCTGAGGAAGCTGAGTGACTGAGCGGGAGGCGGCGGCAGCAGCATCGACAGCATGAACCCATGTTAGTAATTTTCCCTATTTATTTAATGAGGACTTATACCACTTATACCATAGCCTCTTCACATTCATTTGCCACTGTTGCTTCAGTAAGGCTAAGTGCCCCCGATGCTGAAATGCTGCTGATTTTTTCTGCATTTCCCTGGCAGCAAAAACGCATGCGGATTTTACATGCTTTTTTCCTGCCATGTAGAAGCATTTGTCAAGCGTTTTTGCATGCATTTTCGCATGCGGGTTATCAAGCGCTTTTCCAAGCGATTTAGCATCACTTGGAAAAGTGCTTGACAACTTGGTCACACTATATAAATCCATGCAATCAGCATGGATTTATACAGTGTGACCAAGTTAATAGTTAAAAAAGAATAAAAATGTAAAAATAAAAAACATTATACTCACCTTCTGATGGCCGCCAGTCTCCTTCTCCGGTGCGTCCGGTGTCTTGGGCGGCTAGCGAAGGTGTAAAAGGACCTTCCATACTGACGTCAGTGGTCGCGTGACCTGTCACACGACTAAATGACGTCATGGAAGGTCCTTTTACACCATCGTGAGCCACCAGGGAACCAGGACGCACCGGAGAGAAGACTGCGGGCCATCAGAAGGTGAGTATAATTTTTTTTTTATTTTAAATTCTTTTTTTTTTACAGGTACTATGGTACCCGGGTCTGGATGAGAGTCTCCTCTTCTCCAGACCTGGGTACCATCCGCACATTGAATCGCTTCATGTAGTCATGCGGATATTATGCGATTCAATGCAAGTCAATGGCGGCAATAACGCCGCGTTTCCACAAAAATAATGGACATGCTGCAGATTTTTCCGCAATGATAACCGCAGCGGAAATTTCCGCAGCATGTGCACAGCACATGTGGATTGTCATTGGGGACCATGGGGCACGTATATGTGACACCCCAGGGGTCTGGTTGCCACAGTGATAGAGATATTACGTCTGAGAGCAGGTGGGAGGTCTCTTGGTCAGGGATCCTATGCATGCCACACCTCCTGCCCAGTCCTGGGAGGGGAAGAACTTCCCCTATATAAACCTAGGGCTGAGGCAGGGTTAGTGAGTAGAGAAGAAGTAGAGACAGAGAAAAGAAGCAAATATAGGAACAGAACATCAGGAGCTCTGTGGGAGCAGTGTTACAAGGAGTCAGGGGCTGGCAGCTGCAGAGCTCGCCCTGACTGAGAAGTTATCACGGGACCCGGAGTCCGAGGCTGTGGGAACTAACTCCTATCCAGCAGCAGAAACCGACCGGCAGGGGATTGCAGGTCCTCTGGCCCAGAAACCCGAAGGCCCCGAGTCACCGGCCATACGGGTGAGCACCACACGGTACACTCAGGGACGTGGGCTACTTATACCCGCCTCTAGCAAGGTAGCCAGAAGAGTACAGTTAGTTTGGGAGGCCTACAACTCCGCCTGGCCAGGGGAGATCCCATCTGCTCAAGGACTGACCAGGCCCCAATCGCTAGCCAGTACTCCGGGAGGGTCTATCTTTGTCACCAGTAAAGACCCTGAACTACACAGTACCGTCTCCGAGTGGTTCCTGCTACCCCCATCATCCACGTCGGCTGCCCTGAGGCCATACCCCTCCCGTTGGGGGTTATACCACCACGCTGCACAATCTCACCACCGGCCTCAGCGGTCTGCCCTGCAGCGGCGGCTCCAAAGCTGCATTCAACGGGTGGCGTAGTCGTCCTACATCTACTGCTAAATACAGCGCCACTTAGTTTGACTCCCTGGGCACGGACCGGATCACCGCCACGAGACTACAACCCTCAACAGATCCGGCTCCGGGTAAGCTCCTGCGTGCGCAACGCAGCGCGACACAGGCCCAGGGGCGCGTCAACTTTTGGCGTAGTCGGCAGGATTTCGTGCCCGCAACCACCGGGTACTGCGTGCCTGAAAAAGACTGTGAAAACTTACCCGTGGTGAAGATTCCCGCCATCCGGCGCCATCTTCCGCTTTCTTCCCGCCATCGGTGGAGTTTTCCCGCCATCTGGCGCCATCTTCGGCCTTCTTCCCGCCATCCGTGGAGTTTTCCCGCCGTTGGACGCCATCTTGAGGACGCCGCGCGGGAAGAAGAGGGGCGTGGACTCCGAAAGCGCGCGAGAACTGAAGCCCCGCCTCACGTCCGGACGTTGCGTAAGGTCCTGGAAGGAGCCCAGCAGACGCCGACGTCACAGGAGCGTGACGGAAGGTCCTCAACCCTGACGATCCACTGCGGAGCCGCGGCCTACGGAAGAGGATCATCGCAAGGTAGGCCACGGTCCACTAGGGGGGAGAAGGATGTCGGATACGGAGGAGAGCTTCACCGCTCCAACCCCCGCCAGCGCCACCGCTGTTGCGGTCATGCCTTTCACCATGCCCTATATCCCGGGGGCAGCCTGGCTACCCCAGTACTCAGGGGAGTCACATACCCTGCAGGACTTTAGAGAAAAACTGGATAGCCTCTTCCAGGTGTACCCCCTCACAGAAGAGCAAAAAGTGAGCATCCTGGTGGCCCAATTAACCGGGGCAGCCCAAAGGGAGGTAAAGTCCTGGCCACCTGGGGGGAGGACTGTCGCAGGGATACTAACCCGGCTGAGGGACACCTTTGATACCCGCACCTCAGCCGAGATCAAGCTTAGATTCTACGGGTGCAAACAGCGGGCACATGAGAGTATAAGGGACTATGCCCTGAACCTACAAGAGGCCCTGAGAGCCATTAAGCAGACCGACCCTGACGGCGTGGGAGACGAGGACAGGCTGTTAACTGAACAATTTATAGAGGGTTTATATTGCAATGCCCACCGAACCCAGTTGCGGGCAATGGCCTTACAGGACCCTCATCTGGGATTTGCACAGTTCAAGGACAGAGCCATCCGGGTGCTCCGAGAACCGGCACCAGGTGGCGTTGTGACCCACAGACGCCCCACTACCACTTACCACCAGGAGGCGGCGCCCTTGTCGGCAGGGCCTGTGGGAGCTGATGCGCAGGCTTTGAACAATGACTCGTCTCCAGACCTGCACCATCAGGTCCAAGAGCTAGCTAAAAGCGTTGCTGCGCTAACCCGAACTGTGCAGTCTTTACAGGTTTCCACTCCAGGGAAGATCCAGCTGGCATCCGGACCGGAGGACATCCCGTGGCGTCGACCAAGGAGGACCCCACCGGCCAGAGGAAGACCCAGCGACCGATACAACGAGGACGGACGACCCATCTGCCGCCGCTGTAATCAACCCGGACATATGGCAAGGTTCTGTCCTTTAAACTGGCACAACCTAGGGTAGAGGGCCAACCCCTAGGAAAAAGATCATCAGGCCCATCGAACTGGCGCGACAAATATGTGGGAGGACGTCCAGTCTTGCCTGTGGTACTGGATGGCATTCCTATGAGTGCCCTACTGGACACCGGGTCACAGGTCACCACCATCCCGTACGTGCTCTTCAAGCAGTACTGGAATGACTCGGATATTACCCGCTACCCTGACGACGACTTGAGTATCATCGCCAGCAATGGTCAGCCCGTGCCACAGATCGGATTTAAAGAGGTGACCATTAAAATTGGTAGAGTTGAACTGGCAGCACAGGGACTGATCATTGTAGACATTGACAAACACGAGAGTCACCCAAAGATAACTCTAGGAACTAATGTAATTGAAAATTGTCTTGCAGAGGTGATTTTCCTTTTACAGCAGGTTGCCAAGAACGCCAGCTCCGGCGAGCAGCGAGTGCTCCAAAAAGAGATCCGGGCACTGATGCGACGGCAACAGGTGGAACTCTCCGGCGGTGAGATTGGTAGCGTGAGAATGTGTGACCCTTTCCCTATTGCCATGCCCCCAAAAAGTGAAATAATGATTTGGTGCCGGGCAGCTATTGGTCTGAGAGGTAGAGATTACCAGGCAATGGTAGAACCAGTTTACTCAGACAGTAGGCCCACCATCTTGACAGCACGGGGGGTGGTTAATGTACGTCATGGGAGGGTGCCCGTTCGCATAATCAATATCGGGAAGAGGGAAGTGTACCTGCCCCGGTATGCCACGCTAGCCAAATTATATACCATTAACCAAAATGCTATACAATCGGTGGAACCCTTGCCTCCATCTCACCCAGAGGAAGGTAACGGCTCTAAGAAAACAATGGAGGACTGGTGTCAGCAACTACATTTGGGTACTGACTCCACTCCCTCACACCAGAAACAGGGAGTCTATCGGGTGGTTCAAGAGTACGAGAGAGTGTTTAGTAAACACCCGTTAGACTTCGGGCGAGTCAAGGGGGTAGAACACCACATCCCCACGGGAAACCATCCTCCCATAAAAGAGAGGTATCGACCCGTACCCCCTGCACACTACCAACACGCCAAGGGGATGCTTAGAGACATGAAGGAGGCTGGGGTGATCAGGGATAGCTGTAGCCCCTGGGCAGCTCCACTAGTCTTAGTCAAAAAGAAAGACAACACCATGAGGATGTGTGTAGATTACCGGAAAATCAACCGTATCACACACAAGGATGCGTACCCCTTACCAAGGATAGAGGAGTCTTTGGCTGCTTTAAGATCTGCTAACTTCTTCTCTACCTTGGATCTCACTAGCGGGTACTGGCAGGTTCCTGTAGCAGAGGCGGACCGGGAGAAGACCGCATTCACCACCCCGATGGGACTTAGCGAGTTTACCTGCATGCCGTTCGGACTCTGCAACGCACCAGGAACCTTCCAACGATTAATGGAGTGCTGTCTGGGCCAAAGAAACTTCGAGACGGTCCTGTTGTACCTGGACGATGTCATCGTATATTCTAAGACTTATGAGGACCACCTGAAACACCTGGCGGAAGTGTTCGAAGCTCTGGCAAGCTACGGCCTAAAGGTGAAACCCTCCAAGTGTCACCTCCTGAAACCAAAGGTGCAGTACCTGGGACACGTGGTGAGCGCTGACGGAGTGGCTCCCGACCCTGATAAGATCACCGCAATTAAGGAATGGCCAAGTCCCTCCAGTGTAAAGGAAGTGCGGCAGTTCCTCGGGTTGGTAGGCTACTACCGCAGGTTCATCCCCGGTTTCACCAAAAAGGCAGCTCCTATGCAGGACCTCCTGATAGGCCAGTCCCGGAAGGCCAAGAACCAGAAGCCGCCCTTCAGATGGGAGAAGTTGGAAGAAGAGTCCTTCCGCCAGCTGAAGATGGCCCTCACGGGGGATGAAATCCTGGCGTACCCGGATTACAGCCAGCCCTTTATCCTCTACACCGACGCAAGTAACATCGGGCTAGGAGCCGTGCTGTCCCAGATCCAGCAGGGGAAAGAGCGAGTAATCGCTTACGCCAGCCGAAAACTGCGACCCACCGAAAGAAACCCTGAGAATTACAGCTCATTCAAGCTAGAGTTCCTGGCAGTGGTGTGGGCAGTCACCGAACGCTTTAAGCACTACCTCGCTTCTTCCCGGTTCGTCGTGTACACGGATAACAACCCGTTGACACACCTGGACACGGCAAGACTCGGTGCCCTAGAGCAGAAATGGATGGCCCGCCTGTCCAACTACGAGTTCACCATCAAATACCGGGCAGGACGCTCCAATACCAACGCGGACGCCCTGTCCAGGATGCCAAACCTACCGGACGTAGGAGAAGATCCAGAGGGACTGGAAGAAGTCGAACTCCCCGCGTTTCACCGTCATGGGACTATCCAGTATTCCCATCGGGTAAGGAGTAAGCAAGACGCTACGCTTAACCCCTTACCTCACTACAACTGGGCGGAAACGCAAGACAGTGACCCTGTCGTCCGGCTGGTGAAGGAGATGCTGACTCGGCCAGAGGCTCGCCTTGACCCAGATGCTCCGGAGGAAGCCAAGCAACTGTGGGCAGAAAAGAGTAGACTGTTCCTTTACAAGGGGAAGTTGTGCCGCAGAATGGTTAACTCCCGGACGCATGAACTAATCTGGCAAGTAGTGGTGCCACGAAGAGACGCAGCCATGGTGATGGAGGCATACCATGACGGGGCTGGACACTTCGGATGGAAGAAGCTGGAGTTCCTGCTGCGCGAGCGGTTCCACTGGGTAGGCATGAGGGGAACCATCGAGAGGTGGTGCAGAGACTGTGGCCCGTGCAACCTAAGAAGGAAGGACCGTGCCAGCCAGAAGACTCCCCTGCAGTCCATCGTCACCCGGCAGCCGTTGGAACTGGTAGCCTTGGATCATGTAAAACTGACCCCAAGCAGAAGTGGCTACGTCTACGCACTAACCATCGTGGATCACTACTCCCGGTTCTTGGTTGTCGTCCCCGTCAAGGACTTAACAGCTCGAACAGCAGCTAGAGCCTTCCAGCAGCATTTCTGCCGTCCACACGGGTACCCGGACCAAGTGTTGACAGACCAGGGACCTGCCTTTGAAGCGGAGGTCTTCCAAGAATTCTGCACTCTGTATGGCTGCCGGAAGATAAGGACGACACCCTATCATCCGCAAACTAATGGACTTTGTGAGAAAATGAACCAGGTGGTAATGGATCTTCTGAAAACGTTGCCCCTGGAAGAACGCGGTCTGTGGCCTGAGAAGCTGCCCGATCTGGTGGACCTATACAACCACATCCCGGTAGGTTCCACCAACTGTACCCCGGCTTACCTAATGAGGGCGAGACCTGGTAAGTTACCTGTTGACCTGGAAATGGGAGTCCTGACACCCGAGGACACTTCACCAGAAGCAGACTGGGACACAGAGAGGCAGCAGCAGTACCGGAGAGTACAGGAGAGCGTGGAGCGAAGTCTCTGTCAGGCTAGGGAAAGACAAGAGAAAACTTACAACCAGTATGCTCCCGCTGTTCCCCTGGTACCCGGAGAGCAGGTCTTGAAGAGAAAAAGACGGCTCCACAATTTGGACGACCAGTGGGAGAAGGACCCGTACACCGTACTGCCCTCAAGCCACGACAACCCAAAGGTCTGTACCATCAGTAAAGACGGAGGGGAAACCACGACCATTGTATCCCGGGATCACCTGAAGAAGTGTCCCAAACAGCTACGGAACCCTGAAGAGGAACAAGAAGACCCTCGACCCGTAGAGGAAAGGGAAGACATGGTTAGTACTGTGCTCGGAGACTTCCCTCGGTCTTGGACTCAAGTCAATGGCGCAGTTGTCGTACCCGTACTCACCTTCCTCCAACCAGCATCCCAAGCACCTACGGAGCGACAGGTAGAGCTGGAAGAGCAGCCGGTCCAGGAGGCAGAAGACTCCACACAAGCAGAACAGGAGGATCAACCCTCTGCTTATAGTGAGCCTGCCGTACCCCTAGTGAGCCAAAGAGCCGGTAGACAGCTGCCCAGTTTACCCTTGACAGCTCCTACACCCTGTAGTTCAGGGCTAGACAGTCAGCTCCGTAGGTCCACTAGGGCCACTAGAGGCCAGTTACCCGCACGTTGGAGGATTTGAAGTGTTTAAATTGTTTTATTTGTGATCACCTGTCTGTTACTTGTAAATAATTATGTGTTTCTAGTTATTTTTAGGAGTCCTTGGTGGATTTACCGGGAATCCTTTGTACATAGTTGGAGCGTAACCCAGGACGGACTAAAGACTGTTAAGGACTCGGGGTAGGACAGACCCCTACCTGGTTACGTCTCCCTGTTTTGGTGAAATGGACACCTTGCTTTTCTTCAAAACTGCACCCGGTTGCGGACACGCCGTAACCATCTTTATGTGTTTTCTTATTGTATTGTTATTGTTATACCTTGTTATGTTTTTCCAAAAATATGTTTAGTCCCGGAGTACTAAATTTCACTAGGGGGGAATGTGACACCCCAGGGGTCTGGTTGCCACAGTGATAGAGATATTACGTCTGAGAGCAGGTGGGAGGTCTCTTGGTCAGGGATCCTATGCATGCCACACCTCCTGCCCAGTCCTGGGAGGGGAAGAACTTCCCCTATATAAACCTAGGGCTGAGGCAGGGTTAGTGAGTAGAGAAGAAGTAGAGACAGAGAAAAGAAGCAAATATAGGAACAGAACATCAGGAGCTCTGTGGGAGCAGTGTTACAAGGAGTCAGGGGCTGGCAGCTGCAGAGCTCGCCCTGACTGAGAAGTTATCACGGGACCCGGAGTCCGAGGCTGTGGGAACTAACTCCTATCCAGCAGCAGAAACCGACCGGCAGGGGATTGCAGGTCCTCTGGCCCAGAAACCCGAAGGCCCCGAGTCACCGGCCATACGGGTGAGCACCACACGGTACACTCAGGGACGTGGGCTACTTATACCGGCCTCTAGCAAGGTAGCCAGAAGAGTACAGTTAGTTTGGGAGGCCTACAACTCCGCCTGGCCAGGGGAGATCCCATCTGCTCAAGGACTGACCAGGCCCCAATCGCTAGCCAGTACTCCAGGAGGGTCTATCTTTGTCACCAGTAAAGACCCTGAACTACACAGTACCGTCTCCGAGTGGTTCCTGCTACCCCCATCATCCACGTCGGCTGCCCTGAGGCCATACCCCTCCCGTTGGGGGTTATACCACCACGCTGCACAATCTCACCACCGGCCTCAGCGGTCTGCCCTGCAGCGGCGGCTCCAAAGCTGCATTCAACGGGTGGCGTAGTCGTCCTACATCTACTGCTAAATACAGTGCCACTTAGTTTGACTCCCTGGGCACGGACCGGATCACCGCCACGAGACTACAACCCTCAACAGATCCGGCTCCGGGTAAGCTCCTGCGTGCGCAACGCAGCGCGACACAGGCCCAGGGGCGCGTCATATAACCAAGTGTTTTTTAAGCGTTTTGCTGCAGAAATTCAGCGGCAAAAATGATTGAAAAACGGATAGTGGGCACGCAGCCTTACTCTTTATCTTCTCTATTTACTTACCGTAGGTCCACACTACGACCCCTTTATACTTAAGTGTTATTTGTGCTTAAGTAAATCTTACTCTGCACTTAATAATAATGATAATTTTTATTTTTATAGCACCAACATATTCTGCAGCAAAAACAACTATCTGCGCATCCAGTAAAAGACCTGGATGCGCAGGTAGTTTTTTCTTCTATCCTTCCAGTAGACGGGCATGGCGTCAGGAGATGGAACAGGATCCTTGATGTGAACAACTGGCTGAGACGATGGTGCAGACAACAAGGATTTGGATTCCTGGACCACGGTGTGAATTACCTCTATGATGGACTTCTTGCCAGAGACGGACTACACCTCAACAAACCCGGGAAACACACATTCGCCAGGAGACTCGCAGCACTCATCAGGAGGGCGTTAAACTAGAAGAAGAGGGGATGGGAAGAAAAACGCCGGACACGAACATGAAACCAGAGAACATACTAATGAAAGATATGAAGTGCGACAAAGAAGGTCCAAGACAAGATACTTGGAAGGGAGGTAAGAAAATTTCTAATACAATCCACAGGGAGAAGATTGGAACAAAACAAAATCGTGTCAACTGCGTGCTAGCAAATGCCAGGAGCCTGACAAACAAGATGGATGAACTGTAAGCAGAAATATCTACAGGTAACTATGACATAGTGGGAATAACCGAGACATGGTTAGATGAAAGCTATGACTGGGCAGTTAACTTACAGGGTTACAGTCTGTTTAGAAGGGATCGAAGAAATCGGAAAGGGGGTGGAGTCTGTCTATATGTAAAGAGGTGTCTAAAGCCTACAATACGGGAGGATGTATGGGAGGGAAATGAGGAGGTCGAGTCCTTATGGGTGGAGATACATGGGGCAAAAAACAATAATAAAATTATCATAGGAGTCTGTTATAAACCACCAAATATAGCAGAAGCCACGGAAAGTCTATTAATGAGACAAATAGACGAAGTAGCAAAAAATAACGAGGTGATTATTACGGGGGGCTTCAACTACCCCGATATAGACTGGGAAACCGAAAGCTGTAGATCTCAGAAAGGAAACAGGTTTCTGTCAATTGTCAAAGACAATTATTTGTCACAACTTGTGCAGGAACCAACTAGAGGGACGGCCCTTTTAGACTTAATATTAACTAACAGGCCAGACAGAATAACTGAGGTGCAGGTCGGGGGGCACCTGGGAAATAGTGACCACAACATTATACAATTCCACATGTGCTTCAGTAGGTGCCCAGCAAGGGAGTCACAAAAACACTGAACTTCAGGAGGGCAAAGTTTGATCAGCTAAGAGATGCCCTTCACCTTATAGACTGGGATAGTATCTTTAGTAATAGGAGCACGGATAGAAAATGGGAAATTTTCAAAACAGTCCTACATAGTCACTGTAGAAGGTACATACCTTATGGGAATAAAAGGGCTAGGAATAGGAGGAAGCCAATGTGGCTAAATAAGGAAGTCAAGAGGGCAATGAAAAACAAAAAAAGGGCTTTCGGTAAACTTAAACAAGAAGGCAGCGAGGAAGCGTTAATATCTTATAGGGAAAAAAACAAAATCTGTAAGAAACAAATAAGAATAGCAAAAGAGGAGACAGAGAGACTAATTGCCAAGGAAAGTAAAACGAATCCCAAACTGTTCTTTAACTACATAAACAGTAAAAGGATTAAAACTGATGGAGTTGGCCCATTGAAAAATAACCTGGGTAAAATCATAGAGGGCGATGAGGGTAAAGCAAACCTACTCAATAGCTTCTTTTCCACTGTTTTCACAAAAGAAAACAATTTATCGGAGGAAATGCAGAGTGATAAAGTAAACCCTCCGCTAAATATCACCCACCTAACCCAGGAGGAAGTTCAGAAACGCCTAAATAATATCAAAATAGACAAGTCACCAGGCCCAGATGGCATACACCCCCGGGTACTAAAAGAATTAAGTAATGTGATAGACAGACCGCTGTATCTTATATTCAAGCACTCTTTATGGACAGGGACTGTCCCACTAGACTGGCGCCAAGCAAATGTGGTACCAATATTCAAAAAGGGGTCTAAAAGTGACCCTGGGAACTATAGACCAGTAAGCTTAACGTCTGTTGTGGGTAAATTGTTTGAAGGATTTCTTAGAGATGCTATTGTAGAATATCTTAATGATAATAACTGTCTAACTCCATATCAACATGGATTCATGAGGGATCGCTCCTGCCAAACAAACCTGATCGCCTTCTACGAGGAGGTGAGCTCACAGCTGGACCGGGGAGAGTCAGTGGATGTTGTATACCTTGACTTCTCCAAAGCGTTTGATACCGTGCCACACAAAAGGTTGGTATATAAAATGAGAATGCTTGGTCTGGGGGATAATGTGTGCAAGTGGGTAAATAGCTGGCTGAGTGATAGAAAGCAGAGGGTGGTTATCAATGGAGTAAGCTCAGGGTGGGTCAGGGTTACTAGCGGGGTGCCTCAAGGGTCTGTCTTGGGCCCTATATTATTTAATATATTTATTAATGATCTAGCGGAAGGTTTGCATAGTAAAATAGCAATATTTGCAGATGATACTAAACTTTGTAAAGTAGTTAATACAGATGAGGATAGGGCACAGCTACAAGAGGATTTAGATAAAGTGGGGAGTTGGGCCAAAAAATGGCAAATGGGGTTCAATGACGATAAATGTAAGGTCATGCACATGGGAAAGAAAAACAGCAGTCACCCATTCATATTAAATGGCAAACCGTTGGGGAAATCTGACATGGAGAAGGACCTGGGTGTCTTGGTTAACAGCAAATTAAATTGGAGTGCCCAGTGTCAGGCAGCAGCTGCGAAGGCAAATAGAGTCATGGCATGCATCAGAAGAGGAATAGGGGCATATGATGAGAACATTGTTCTTCCTCTGTATAAAGCGCTGGTAAGGCCGCACTTAGAATATTGTGCACAGTTCTGGGCTCCGGTGCTCAGGAAAGACATATTGGAGCTAGAGAGGGTACAAAGGAGGGCGACTAAGGTAATAAAGGGAATGGAGGGACTAGAATACCCAGAGAGGTTGTCAAAATTAGGCCTATTTACGTTGGAAAAGAGAAGGCTTAGGGGAGACCTCATAAACATGTATAAATACATCAGGGGGCAGTACAGAGATCTCTCCCATGTTTATACCAAGGATGGTGACAAAGACGAGGGGGCACACTATGCGTCTGGAGGAAAGGAGGTTCCTGCACCAGCATAGAAGGGGATTCTTTACGGTCAGAGCCGTGAGACTCTGGAACTCTCTGGGAGAGGAAGTGGTGATGTCCAACTCACTTAATGAGTTCAAGAGAGGCCTGGACGCATTTCTTGAGAACAATAAAATTACATCTTATGCTTAGTGATAGTTAATTAATCCGGATTGGAGTCGGGAAGTGAATTTTTCCTCAATGATGTAAATTGGCCTATACCGCATGGGGTTTTTTTTGCCTTCCCCTGGATCAACGCTGCGAAATAGCTGCAGTGCACAAGAAATAGGCTAAACTGGATGGACGCTTGTGTTTTTTCGGCCTTATAAACTATGTAACTATGTATCTTCAATGTAAAGAACAAGGAGTCCTGGAAATGATCTGGTCCCACCCAGTGGAGTAACTAGACTCTGATAGGCCCCCACCTGCATGATGGTCAGATGTATGGGCCCTTGTAGCGTTCTGGAAACTATAAAGATACAGTATATGTGTTCTCTCCCAATGTAGTAATGTCCCCCATCCTGGCTCCTTCTTGTAATAATCTCCCACATGCTGGGCCTTATGTTATAACATTTTCCCCCACCTGTACCCCTGTCTGGTAATGTCCCCATTCTGGCATCATTTCCTTCATTCTGGTTTAATGTCCCCATCCTGGTATAGTGTCCCCATTCTGATATAATGTCCCCATTTTGGTATAATGTCTCTAACCTGGTATAATATCCCCCATGCTGGTGTAATGCTCCCAATTCTGCTATAATGTCCCCAAAGCTGGTATAATGCCCCAAATCATGGTATAGTATCTCCAGTTCTGGCATAATGTCCCCCATGCTGCTATAATATCCCCCAAACTGATATAATATCATCATTGTGATATAATGTCCACCATCCTGGTATAACATCATCATTGTGATATAATGTCCCCATTCTGATATACTGTCACCCATCCGGGTATGGTGTACCCCATTCTGGTATAGTGTCCCTTATTCTGGTATAATGTCCCCAATTCTGGTATAATTTCCCTATTCTGATATAATGTCCCCATTCTGATTTAATGTCCCCCTTCCTGGTATATTGTCCCCATTCTGATATATTGTCCCCATTCTGATATAGTGTCCTTCATCTTGGTAAAATGTCCCCATACTAGTATAGTGTCCCCATTCTGATATAATGTCCCCATCCTGGTATAATGCCCCCCATCCTGGTTTAATGACCATCATACTGGTTTAATGTCCCTCGCCCTGGTTTAATGTCCCCCATCCTGGTACAATGCACTCCATTCTGTTACAGTGTGTCACATTCTGGCATAATGACCTAATTCTGATATAATGTCCCCATTCTGGTATAATGTACCCATTCTGGCATAATGTCCCCCATCCTGGTATGGTATCTACTGAGCTACCATCCTGGGGATGGGTTATCAATAGCAGATCGGTGGGCTCCCACACGCGGCACTGGCTCTACCCATCAGTTGTTTGCAACGCTCAGACTGTTCTATCTGGGTGACCTGAAACATGCTGATCTCTGATTGGTGGAAATTCAAGTCATCTTCATGACATCACAATCAGCATGTTATTACTGCTGAGATGTTCAGTTTCTTCCTAAATTTCCTACGTTTTGTCCTAATTTATTAGCACATATATACCACTCATCCCTACAATAAAAGGATCAGGAAACCACTCTGAAATCAATATCCTACAATTTACCCCAACAGTAAAAAAACAACTATACACAAAATACCAAAAGATATATCAGATTATTAATGAGCAAATAAAAGACACTATCACATAAAAATAGTTTTTAGAAAGGTGTAGAAAAAATGCTGTAAAGTAAGAACGCTTCAAAAATAGAAATGTTATTGATTTATTTAATCAATTAACAAAATACAAGTGAATGAACAAACGAAAAATCTAGATCCAATCAATATTTGGTGTGACCAACTTTTCACTTTAAAACAGCATCAATTCTTCTAGGTACACCTGCGCAAAGTCAGGGATTTTGTAATAATACAGTCAGGTGTCTGGTCATACACCATGGCAAGACTGAGCAAGAATACACAAGGAAGTTATACTACATCAGCAAGGTCACTAAGGCACAAATTTCAAAGCAGATTGAGGGTTCAAGATGTGTCATTCAAGCACTTATGAAGAAGCACAAGAAAATGTGCAACGTTGAGGTCAGTAGATGCAGTGGTCGGCCAAGGAAACTTAGTGCAGCAGATGTATGACACATTATGGTTACTTTCCTTCAAAAGCAGAAGATGTCCAGCAGTGCCATCAGGTCAGAACTGGCAGCAACCAGTGGGACTCAGCTTCATTCATCTACTGTTCAGAGAAGACTGGCAAGAAGTGGTCTTCATAGCAGAATTGTGGCGAAAAAGCCTTATCTTCCACATCAAAACAAGGCCAAGTGACTCAACTATGCATTAAAACAGAGGAACCAGGGTGTAGAAAATTGGCAGGATGTGCTCTGGACGGTTGAGTCAAAATATGAAAAATGTTGTTATTACAGAAGAGATTTTGTTCACTGAAGGGCTGGAGAGCAGTACAATAATGAGTGTCTGTGGGCAATAGAGATGCATAAGCACGGTGGAGGGTCCTGTAAGTTTGGGGCTGCATTTCAGCAAATGGAGATGGAAATTGGGTCAGAATTTTTGGTTCCCTCAATGCTGAGATATAGAGGCAGATACTTATCCATCATGCAATATCATCAGGGAGGTGTCTGATTGGATCCAAATGTTTTCTTCAGCAGAACAACAACCCCAAACGTACAGCCAATGTCATTAAGAATTATCTTCAATGTAAAGAACAAGGAGTCCTGGAAATGATCTGGTCCCACCCAGTGGAGTAACTAGAGTCTGATAGGCCCCCACCTGCATGTTGGTCAGATGTATGGGCCCTTGTAGCCTTCTGGATCCTATAAAGATACAGTATATGTGTTCTCTCCCTATGTAGTAATGTCCCCAATCCTGGCTCCTTCTTGTAATAATCTCCCACATGCTGGGCCTTATGTTATAACATTTTCCCCCACCTGTGCCCCTGTCTGGTAATGTCCCCATTCTGGCATCATTTCCTTCATTCTTGTTTAATGTCCCCATCCTGGTATAGTGTCCCCATTCTGATATAATGTCCCCATTTTGTTATAATGTCTCTAACCTGGTATAATATCCCCCATGCTGGTGTAATGCTCCCAATTCTGCTATAATGTCCCCAAAGCTGGTATAATGCCCCACATCCTGGTATAGTATCTCCAGTTCTGGCATAATGTCCCCCATTCTGCTATAATATCCCCCATCCTGGTATAACATCATCATTGTGATATAATGTCCCCATTCTGATATAGTGTCACCCATCCGGGTATGGTGTACCCCATTCTGGTATAGTGTCCCTTATTCTGGTATAATGTCCCCAATTCTGGTATAATTTCCCCATTCTGATATAATGTCCCCATTCTCATTTAATGTCCCCCTTCCTGGTATATTGTCCCCAGTCTGATATATTGTCCTCATTCTGATATAGTGTCCTTCATCTTGGTAAAATGTCCCCACACTAGTATAGTGTCCCCATTCTGGTATAATGTCCCCATCCTGGCATAATGCCCCCCATCCTGGTTTAATGACCATCATACTGTTTTAATGTCCCTCGCCCTGGTTTAATGTCCCCCATCCTGGCACAATGCACTCCATTCTGTTACAGTGTCTCACATTCTGGCATAATGACCTAATTCTGATATAATGTACTCATTCTGGTATAATGTACCCATTGTTGCATAATGTCCCCCATCCTGGTATGGTATCTACTGAGCTGCCATCCTGGGGATGGGTTATCAATATCAGATCGGTGGGCTCCAACACGCGGCACTGGCTCTACCCATCAGTTGTTTGCAACGCTCAGATGTAAATAGTTTGAAGATCTGAACATCACTGCTCCATTCACTGTACTGTGGGTCCTGCAAGTCAGCTAATATTCATGTAATAGGAGCTGATCTGCAGCACCAGGTAGCAGCCACTACACAGTGACCAGAGCTGTGATGTTCAGCTCCTCAACAATGTTTACATCTGACCTCTGCCAGAGTTTCAAACAACTGAGTAGTAGAGGTGCCACGTGCCGGACCCCACAAATCTGATATTAATGAGCTAACCAGGGGATAGGCCATCAATATGTTTGTCCTGGAAATTACCTTTAAGGCCCACCTGCACATACTATGTATATAATATATATATATATATATGGCAAAGAGTGGGAAGGGGTTAATCACAGGCTCATAAAAGGGACAAGCAACACAAATATTGGTTCTATCTTTTACACATTTGGGGTAGCCCTTAAGAGGGCCGTTGGGTCAAAGAGAGAGAGAGAGAGAAGAGAGTGGAGGGAGAGATACCGGGAGATACCAAGAGAGAGAAAAAAAGAGAGACCCAACCAGTGCAAGGCTAAGCCGGGCAGGTGGTAGCGGCTATTTATACCCACTGCTGATCTCTGATTGGTGGAAAATCTGGGTGTGGCTGCTCTCTGATTGGTGGAAAATCTTGGTGTGGCTGCTCTGTGATTGGTCAGCATTATGACCTCACAGTGGCGATGACTCATACCTCCTGGGTGGTTCTGTTTTCTGACTGTTGGAAATTCTAATCAGCATTATGACCTCACAGTGGCGATGACTCATACCTCCTGGGTGGTTCTTCTGGGCGGTTCTGTTTTCTGACTGGTGGAAATTCTAATCAGCATTATGACCTCACAGTGGCCGTGACTCATGTTTCATGGACTGTTCTATCTGGGTGACCTGAAACATGCTGATCTCTGATTGGTGGAAATTCAAGTCATCTTCATGACATCACAATCAGCATGTTATTACTGCTGAGATGTTCAGTTTTTTCCTACATTTCCTACGTTTTGTCCTAATTTATTAGCACATATTTACCACTCATTCCTACAATAAAAGGATCAGGAAACCCCTCTGAAATCAATATCCTACAATTTACACCAACAGCAAAAAAACAACTATACACAAAATACCAAAAGATATATCAGATTATTAATGAGCAAATAAAAGACACTATCACATAAAAATAATTTTTAGAAAGGTGTAGAAAAAATGCTGTAAAGTAAGAACGCTTCAAAAATAGAAATGTTAATGATTTATTTAATCAATTAACAAAATACAAAGTGAATGAACAAACAAAAAATCTAGATCCAATCAATATTTGGTGTGACCAACTTTTCACTTTAAAACAGCATCAATTATTCCAGGTACACCTGCGCAAAGTCAGGGATTTTGTAATAATACAGTCAGGTGTCTGGTCATACACCATGGCAAGACTGAGCAAGAATACACAAGGAAGTTATACTACATCAGCAAGGTCTCTAAGGCACAAATTTCAAAGCAGATTGAGGGTTCAAGATGTGTCATTCAAGCACTTATGAAGAAGCACAAGAAAATGTGCAACGTTGAGGTCAGTAGATGCAGTGGTTGGCCAAGGAAACTTAGTGCAGCAGATGTATGACACATTATGGTTACTTTCCTTCAAAAGCGGAAGATGTCCAGCAGTGTCATCAGCTCAGAACTGGCAGCAACCAGTGGGACTCAGCTTCACTCATCTACTGTTCAGAGAAGACTGGCCAGAAGTGGTCTTCATAGCAGAATTGTGGCGAAAAAGCCATATCTTCCACATCAAAACAAGGCCAAGTGACTCAACTATGCATTAAAACAGAGGAACCAGGGTGTAGAAAATTGGCAGGATGTGCTCTGGACGGTTGAGTCAAAATATGAAAAATGTTGTTATTACAGAAGAGATTTTGTTCACTGAAGGGCTGGAGAGCAGTACAATAATGAGTGTCTGTGGGCAATAGTGATGCATAAGCACGGTGGAGGGTCCTGTAAGTTTGGGGCTGCAGTTCAGCAAATGGAGGTGGAAATTGGGTCAGAATTATTGGTTCTCTCAATGCTGATATATAGAGGCAGATACTTATCCATCATGCAATATCATCAGGGAGGTGTCTGATTGGATCCAAATGTTTTCTTCAGCAGAACAACAACCCCAAACGTACAGCCAATGTCATTAAGAATTATCTTCAATGTAAAGAACAAGGAGTCCTGGAAATGATCTGGTCCCACCCAGTGGAGTAACTAGAGTCTGATAGGCCCCCACCTGCATGTTGGTCAGATGTATGGGCCCTTGTAGCATTCTGGATCCTATAAAGATACAGAATATGTGTTCTCTCCCTATGTAGTAATGTCCCCCATCCTGGCTCCTTCTTGTAATAATCTCGCACATGCTGGGCCTTATGCTATAACATTTTCACTCACCTGTGCCCCTGTCTGCTAATGTCCCCATTCTGGCATCATTTCCTTCATTCTGGTTTAATGTCCCCATCCTGGTAGAGTGTCCCCATTCTGATATAATGTCCCCCATGCTGGTGTAATGCTCCCAATTCTGCTATAATGTCCCCAAAGCTGGTATAATGCCCCACATCCTGGTATAATATCTCCAGTTCTGGCATAATGTCCCCCATGCTGCTATAATATCCCCCATACTGGTATAATATCATCATTGTGATATTATGTCCCCCATCCTGGTATAATATCATCATTGTGATATAATGTCCCCATTCTGATATAGTGTCACCCATCCGGGTATGGTGTACCCCATTCTGGTATAGTGTCCATTATTCTGGTATAATGTCCCCAATTCTGGTATAATTTCCCCATTCTGATATAATGTCCCCATTCTGATATAATGTCTCCATTTTGATATAATGTCCCCCTTCCTGGTATATTGTCCCCATTCTGATATATTGTCCCCATTCTGATATAGTGTCCTTCATCTTGGTAAAATATCCCCATACTAGTATAGTGTCCCCATTCTGGTATAATGTCCCCATCCTGGTATAATGCCCCCCATCCTGGTTTAATGACCATCATACTGGTTTAATGTCACTCGCCCTGGTTTAATGTCCCCCATCCTGGTACAATGCACTCCATTCTGTTACAGTGTCTCACATTCTGGCATAATGACCTAATTATGATATAATGTCCCCATTCTGGTATAATGTACCTATTCTGGCATAATGTCCCCCATCCTGGTATGGTATCTACTGAGCTGCCATCCTGGGGATAGGTTATCAATATCAGATCGGTGGGCTCCGACACGCGGCACTGGCTCTACCCATCACTTGTTTGCAACGCTCAGATGTAAATAGTTTGAAGATATGAACATCACTGCTCCATTCACTGTACTGTGGGTCCTGCAAGTCAGCTAATATTCATGTAATAGGAGCTGATCTGCAGCACCAGGGAGCAGCCACTACACAGTGACCAGAGCTGTGATGTTCAGCTCCTTAACAATGTTTACATCTGACCTCTGCCAGAGTTTCAAACAACTGAGTAGTGGGGGTGCCACGTGCCGGACCCCCACAAATCTAATATTAATGAGCTAACCAGGGGATAGGCCATCAATATGTTTGTCCTGGAAATTCCCTTTAAGGCCCACCTTCACATACTATGTATATAATATATATATATATATATATGGCAAAGAGTGGGAAGGGGTTAATCACAGGCTCATAAAACGGACAAACAACACAAATATTGGTTCTATCTTTTACACATTTGGGGTAGCCCTTAAGAGGGCCGTTGGGTCAAAGAGAGAGAGAGAGAAGAGAGAGGGAGGCAGAGATACCAGGAGATACCAAGAGGGAGAAAAAAAGAGAGACCCAACCAGTGCAAGGCTAAGCCGGGCAGGCGGCAGCGGCTATTTATACCCACTGCTGATCTCTGATTGGTGGAAAATCTGGGTGTGGCTGCTCTCTGATTGGTGGAAAATCTGGGTGTGGCTGCTCTGTGATTGGTCAGCATTATGACCTCACAGTGGCGATGACTCATACCTCCTGGGTGGTTCTTCTGGGCGGTTCTGTTTTCTGACTGGTGGAAATTCTAGTCAGCATTATGACCTCACAGTGGCCGTGACTCATGTTTCATGGACTGTTCTATCTGGGTGACCTGAAACATGCAGATCTCTGATTGGTGGAAATTCAACTCATCTTCATGACATCACAATCAGCATGTTATTACTGCTGAGATGTTCAGTTTTTTCCTAAATTTCCTATGTTTTGTCCTAATTTATTAGCACATATATACCACTCATTCCTACAATCAAAGGATCAGGAAACCACTCTGAAATCAATATCCTACAATTTACCCCAACAGCAAAAAAACAACTATACACAAAATACCAAAAGGTATATCAGATTATTAATGAGCAAATAAAAGACACTATCACATAAAAATAATTTTTAGAAAGGTGTAGAAAAAATGCTGTAAAGTAAGAACGCTTCAAAAATAGAAATGTTAATGATTTATTTAATCAATTAACAAAATACAAGTGAATGAACAAACGAAAAATCTAGATCCAATCAATATTTGGTGTGACCAACTTTTCACTTTAAAACAGCATCAATTCTTCTAGGTACACCTGCGAAAAGTCAGGGATTTTGTAATAATACAGTCAGGTGTCTGGTCATACACCATGGCAAGACTGAGCAAGAATACACAAAGAAGTTATACTACATCAGCAAGGTCTCTAAGGCAGAGGTCCCCAACCGCCGGACCGTCACAGACAATCACTAAACATTGACAGTGTGCTCTGGTCTGCGGTGGCTCAGAGCACACTGTGTGGGGTGGATGCTGCCCGCTGTTCTAGACTCCCCAGGGTAGACCTGTAGAGGACCTGTGATGACATCAAGGTACATAACTGTGATGTCACCACAGGTCCTGAAGCAGGATGAAGCAGGGGCGGAACTACCGCTCGTGCAGCCGGTTCATTGAACGGGGGCCCCGAGGGAGAGGGGGCCCCTCCAGCCTCCAGCAGGGCCGCCATCAGGGCATGACTGCCCTGACTCCAGTATGGGGCCCGGCCGGTAGGAGCCCCCTCGGAGCCCCCCTCTTGTGCGTCTCTCTCCTCATGGGGCCCCCGGCCCCATGCAAAGCGCCGGGTCCAGGACATCTCATAATTCCTCTGACTTCCGGTCATGTGACGGCGCCGTCACATGACCGGAAGGCAGGAGAACCTGGTGTCAGCGATTTGGACGAGCGCCAGGATTCTGCAGGGATCGCATGGGGGTAAGTATAACAAGTTTTATTTTTTTTTAAATACAATTAACTAGGAGTGGGGGGAATGGGAGATGCACATGGGGGGAGGGGAGAGATGAGAGATGCACATGGGGGAGGGGAGAGATGAGAGATCCACATGGGGGGGAGGGGAGAGATGAGAGATGCACATGGGGGGGAGGGGAGAGATGAGAGATGCACATGGGGGGGAGGGGAGAGATGAGAGATGCACATGGGGGGGGAGAGATGAGAGATGCACATGGGGGAAGGGAGAGATGAGAGATGCACATGGGGGGAGGGGAGAGATGAGAGATGCACATGGGGGGAGGGGAGAGATGAGAGATGCACATGGGGGAGGGGAGATATGAGAGATTCACATGGGGGGGAGGGGAGAGATGAGAGATGCACGGGGGAGTGAGAGATGCACGGGGGGATGAGAGATGCACGGGGGGGATGAGAGATGCACGGGGGGGATGAGAGATGCACGGAGGGGATGAGAGATGCACGGGGGGTGGATGAGAGATGCACGGAGGGGGATGAGAGATGCACGGAGGGGGATGAGAGATGCACGGGGGGTGAGCTGCACATGGGGGGGTGAGAGATGCACATGGGGGGGTTATGTTTACATAACTTTGTTGCCTTATGAAGGGCGGGGGGGGCCCCCAAAAATTTCTTGCACAGGGGCCCACTACAGTCTGTGTCCGCCCCTGGGATGAAGTAAATGCAGCTGAACAGCAGCTGTCAGGACAGCTGCCCTGTCCTGCTGCAGGGCGTGATGGGGCCTCAGTGATGCGGCTCCTGGCACAGCACATTATGTGGGGCTCCTGGCATAGCTCCTGGCGGGGACCTGGTCTACACTATATGATAAGTATGCACTTGTGACACCCCAGGGGTCTGGTTGCCACAGTGATAGAGATGTTATGTCTGAGAGCAGGTGGGAGGTCCTTTGGTCAGGGATCCTGTGCATGCCACACCTCCTGCCCAGTCTTGGGAGGGGAAGAACTTCCCCTATATAAACCCGGGGCTGAAGCAGGGTTAGCAGTCAAGGAGAGTAGAGACAAGAAACAGCAGAAGCAATACTACTACGAGTCAGGGGCTGGCAGCTGCAGAGCTCGCCCTGACTGAGAAGCTTTCTTACCGGACCCGGCGTCCGAGGCTGTGGGGACTAACTCTTACCCAGCAGCAGAAGCTGACCGGCAGGGGATTTCAGGTCCTCAGGCCCAGAAACCCGAAGGCACGGTCACACGCGTGGGACCAGCACCGCCATCGTGGAGCGGAAGCCATTAGAAGGCCCCGAGTCACCGGCCATACGGGTGAGCACCACACGGTACACTCAGGGACGTGGGCTACTTATATCCGCTTCTAGCAAGGTAGCCAGAAGAGTACAGTCAGTTTGGGAGGCCTACAACTCCGCCTGGCCAGGGGAGATCCCATCTGCTCAAGGACTGACCAGGCCCCGTTCACTAGCAAGTACTCCGGGAGGGTCTATCGTTGTTACCAGTAAAGACCCTGAATTACACCGCACCGTCTCTGAGTGGTTCCTGCTACCCCCATCATCCACATCTGCTGCCCTGAGGCCATACCCCTCCCGTTGGGGGTTATACCATCTACGCTGCACCATCCATCCACCGGCCTCAGCGGACTGTCCTGCAGCGGCAGCTCCATAGCTGCATTCAACGGGTGGCGTAGTCGTCCTACATCTACCGCTGTTACATCGCCGCTCAGTTTGACTCCCTGGGCACGGACCGGGTCACCGCCACGAGACTACAACCCTCAAGAGATCCGGCTCCGGGTAAGCTCCCGCGTGCGCAACGCAGCGCGACACAGGCCCAGGGGCGCGTCAACTTTGGCGTAGTCGGCAGGATTTCGTGCCCGCAACCACCGGGTACTGCGTGCCTGAAAAAGAGACTTTTAAAACTTACCATCCGTGAAGTTTTCCCGCCATCGGTGAAGATTCCCGCCATCCGGCGCCATTTTCAGCCTTCTTCCCGCCATCTGTGAAGATTCCCGCCATCCGGCGCCATCTTCAGCCTTCTTCCCGCCATCCGTGGAGTTTTCCCGCCGCTGGACGCCATCTTGAGGACGCCGCGCGGGAAGAAGAGGGGCGTGGACTCCGAAAGCGCGCGAGAACTGAAGCCCCGCCTCACGTCCGGACGTTGCGTAAGGTCCTGGAAGGAGCCCAGCAGACGCCGACGTCACCGGAGTGCGACGGAAGGTCCTCAACCCTGACGATCTACTGCGGAGCCGCGGCCTACGGAACAGGATCATCGCAAGGTAGGCCACGGTCCACTAGGGGGGAGGAAGATGTCGGAGGCGGATGAGAGCTTCATTGCCTCAACCCCCGCCAGCGCCACCGCTGCTGCAGTTATGCCCTTCACCATGCCCTATATCCCGGGAGCAGCTTGGCTACCCCAGTACTCAGGGGAGTCACATACCCTGCATGACTTTAGAGAAAAGCTGGATAGCCTCTTCCAGGTGTACCCCCTCACAGAAGAGCAAAAAGTGAGCATCCTGGTGGCCCAACTAACCGGGGCAGCCAAAAGGGAAGTAAAATCCTGGCCACCTGGGAGGAAGACTGTCGCAGGGATACTAACCCGGCTGAAGGACACTTTTGATACCCGCACCTCAGCCGAGATTAAGCTTAGATTCTACGGGTGCAAGCAGCGAGCGCATGAGAGTATAAGGGACTATGCACTAAACCTACAAGAGGCCCTGAGGGCCATTAAGCAGACCGACCCTGATGGAGTGGGAAACGAGGACAGGCTGTTGACCGAACAGTTTATAGAGGGACTGTATTGTAATACCCACCGAACCCAGTTGCGGGCAATGGCCTTACAGGATCCCCATCTGGGCTTTGCACAGTTCAAGGACAGAGCCATCCGGGTGCTCCGAGAACCGGCACCGGGTGGCGTTGTGACCCACAAGCGCCCTGCTATCACTTACCACCAGGAGGCGGCGCCCTTGTCGGCAGGGCCTGTGGGAGCTGATGCGCAGGCTTTGGACAATGACCCGGCTCCAGACCTACACCATCAGGTCCAAGAGCTAGCTAAGAGCGTTGCTGCGCTAACCCGAACTGTGCAGTCTTTACAGGCTTCCACCCCAGGGAAGATCCAGCTGGCATCCGGACCGGAGGACATCCCGTGGCGTCGACCAAGGAGGACCCCACCGGCCAGAGGAAGACCCAGTGACCGATACAGCGAGGACGGACGACCCATCTGCCGCCGCTGCAATCAACCTGGACATATGGCAAGGTACTGTTCTTTAAACGGGCACAACCTGGGGTAGAGGGCCAACCCCCAGGAAAAAGATCACCAGGCCCATCGAACTGGCGCGACAGATATGTGGGAGGACGTCCAGTCTTGCCTGTGGTACTGGATGGCATTCCCATGAGTGCCCTACTGGACACCGGGTCACAGGTTACCACCATCCCGTACGTGCTCTTTAAGCAGTACTGGAATGACTCGGATATTACCCGCTACCCTGACGACGACTTGAGTATCATCGCCAGCAATGGCCAGCCCGTGCCACGGATCGGATTTAAAGAGGTGACCATCAAAATCGGTAGAGTCGAACTGGCAGCACAGGGACTGATCATTGTAGATATTGACAAGCATGAGAGTCACCCAAAAATAACTCTAGGAACTAATGTAATTGAAAATTGTCTTGCAGAGGTGATTTTCCTTTTACAGCAGGTTGCCAAGAACGCCAGCTCCGGCGAGCAGCGGGTGCTCCAGAAAGAGATCCGGGCACTGATGCGACGGCAACAGGTGGAACTCTCCGGCGGTGAGATTGGTAGCGTAAGAATGTGTGACCCTTTTCCTATTGCCATGCCCCCAAAAAGTAAAATGATGATTTGGTGCCGGGCAGCTATTGGTCTGAGAGGTAGAGATTACCAGGCAATGGTAGAACCAGTTTACTCGGACAGTAGGCCCACCATTTTGACAGCACGGGGGGTGGTTGATGTACGCCATGGGAGGGTGCCCGTTCGCATAATAAATATCGGGGAGAGGGAAGTGTACCTGCCCCGGTATGCCACGCTAGCCAAATTATATACCATTAACCAAAATTCTATACAATCTGTGGAACCCTTGCCTCCATCTCACCCGGAGGAAGGTAACGGCTCTAAGAAAAACATGGAGGACTGGTGTCAGCAACTACATCTGGGTACTGACTCCACTCCCGCACACCAGAAACAAGGAGTCTATCGGGTGGTTCAGGAGTACGAGAGAGTGTTCAGTAAACACCCGTTAGACTTCGGGCGAGTCAAGGGGGTAGAACACCACATCCCCACGGGAGACCATCCTCCTATAAAAGAGAGGTATCGACCCGTACCCCCTGCCCACTACCAACACGCCAAGGGGATGCTTAGAGACATGAAGGAGGCTGGGGTGATCAGGGATAGCTGTAGCCCCTGGGCAGCTCCACTAGTCTTAGTCCGAAAGAAAGACAACACCATGAGGATGTGTGTAGATTACCGGAAAATCAATCGTATCACACACAAGGATGCGTACCCCTTACCAAGGATACAGGAGTCATTGGCTGCTTTAAGATCTGCTAACTTCTTCTCTACCTTGGATCTCACTAGCGGGTACTGGCAGGTTCCTGTAGCAGAGGCGGACCGGGAGAAGACCGCATTCACCACCCCGATGGGACTTAGCGAGTTCACCTGCATGCCGTTCGGACTCTGCAACGCACCGGGAACCTTCCAACGACTAATGGAGTGTTGTCTGGGCCACAGAAACTTCGAGACGGTCCTGTTGTACCTGGACGATGTCATCGATCGTATATTCCAAGACGTATGAGGACCACCTGAAACACCTGGCGGAAGTGTTCGAAGCTCTGGCAAGTTACGGCCTAAAGGTGAAACCCTCCAAGTGTCACCTCCTGAAACCAAAGGTGCAGTACCTGGGACACGTGGTGAGCGCTGACGGAGTGGCTCCCGACCCTGATAAGATCACCGCAATTAAGGAATGGCCAAGCCCCTCCAGCGTAAAAGAAGTGCGGCAGTTCCTCGGGTTGGTAGGCTACTACCGAAGGTTTATTCCCGGTTTCACCAAAAAGGCAGCACCTATGCAGGACCTCCTGATAGGCCAGTCCCGGAAGGCCAAGAACCAGAAGCCGCCCTTCAGATGGGAGGAGCTGGAAGAAGAGTCCTTCCGCCAGCTGAAGATGGCCCTCACGGGGGACGAAATCCTGGCGTACCCGGATTATAGCCAGCCCTTTATCCTCTACACCGACGCCAGTAACATCGGGCTAGGAGCCGTACTGTCCCAGATCCAGCAGGGGAAGGAACGAGTAATTGCCTACGCCAGCCGAAAACTGCGACCCACCGAAAGGAACCCCGAGAATTACAGCTCATTTAAGCTAGAGTTCCTGGCCGTAGTATGGGCAGTCACCGAGCGCTTTAAGCATTACCTCGCTTCTTCCCGATTCACCGTGTACACGGATAACAACCCGTTGACACACCTGGACACGGCAAGACTCGGTGCCCTGGAGCAGAGGTGGATGGCCCGTCTGTCCAACTACGAGTTCACAATCAAATACCGGGCAGGACGCTCCAATACCAACGCGGACGCCCTGTCCAGGATGCCCAACCTGCCGGACGGAGGAGAAGATCCGGAGGGACTGGAAGAAGTTGAACTCCCTGCGTTCCACCGTCATGGGACTATCCAGTATTCCCACCGGGTAAGGAGTAAGCAGGCTGCTACGTTGAACCCCTTACCCCACTACAACTGGGCGGAAACGCAAGACAGCGACCCTGCCGTCCGACTGGTGAAGGAGATGCTGACTCGGCCGGAGGCTCGCCTTGAACCAGACGCTCCGGAGGAAGCCAAACAACTATGGGCAGAGAAGAGTCGACTGTTCCTTTACAAAGGGAAGTTGTGCCGCAGAATGGTTAACTCCCGGACGCATGAATTACTCTGGCAAGTAGTGGTGCCACGAAGAGACGCAGCCATGGTGATGGAGGCATACCACGACGGAGCTGGACACTTCGGGTGGAAGAAGCTGGAGTTCCTGCTGCGCGAGCGGTTCCACTGGGTAGACATGAGGGGAACCATCGAGAAGTGGTGCAGAGACTGTGGCCCGTGCAACCTGAGAAGGAAGGACCGTGCCAGCCAGAAGACTCCCCTGCAGTCCATCGTCACCCGGCAACCGTTGGAACTGGTAGCCTTGGATCATGTAAAACTGACCCCAAGCAGAAGTGGCTACGTCTACGCGTTAACCATCGTGGATCATTACTCCCGGTTTCTGGTTGTCGTCCCCGTCAAGGACTTAACGGCTCAAACAGCAGCTAGAGCCTTCCAGCAGCACTTTTGCCGTCCACACGGGTACCCGGACCAAGTGCTGACGGACCAGGGACCTGCCTTTGAAGCGGAGGTCTTCCAGGAATTCTGCAATCTGTATGGCTGCCGGAAGATAAGGACGACACCCTACCATCCGCAAACTAATGGACTTTGTGAGAAAATGAACCAGGTGGTAATGGATCTTCTAAAAACGTTGCCCCTGGAAGAACGCAGTCTGTGGCCTGAGAAGTTGCCCGATCTGGTGGACCTATACAACCACATCCCGGTAGGTTCCACCAACTGTACCCCGGCTTACCTAATGAGGGCAAGACCTGGTAAGTTACCTGTTGACCTGGAAATGGGAGTCCTGACACCCGAGGACACTTCACCAGAAACAGACTGGGACACAGAGAGGCAGCAGCAGTACCGGAGAGTACAGGAGAGCGTGGAGCGAAGTCTCTGTCAGGCTAGGGAAAGACAAGAGAAAACTTACAACCAGTATGCTCCCGCTGTTCCCCTGGTACCCGGAGAGCAGGTCTTGAAGAGGAAGAGACGGCTCCACAAGTTGGACGACCAGTGGGAGAAGGACCTGTACACCGTACTGCCCTCAAGCCACGAGAACCCGAAGGTTTGTACCATCAGTAAAGACGGAGGGGAAACCACAGCCATTGTATCCCGGGACCACCTGAAGAAGTGTCCCGAACAACTGAGGAACCCTGAAGAGGAACAAGAAGACCATCGACCCGTAGAGGAAAGGGAAGATATGGTTAGTACTGTGCTCGGGGACTTCCCTCGGTCTTGGACTCAAGTCAATGGTGCAGTTGTGGTACCCGTACTCACCTTCCTCCAACCAGCATCCCAAGCACCTACGGAGCAACAGGTAGAGCTGGAAGAACAGCCGGTCCAGGAGGCAGAAGACTCCACACAAGCAGAACAGGAGGATCAACCCTCTGCTTATAGTGAGCCTGCCGTACCCCTAGTGAGACAAAGAGCCGGTAGACAGCTGCCCAGTTTACCCTTGACAGCTCCTACACCCTGTAGTTCAGGGCCAGACAGTCAGCTCCGTAGGTCCACTAGGGCCACTAGAGGCCAGTTACCCGCACGCTGGAGGATTTGAAGTGTATAAATTGTTTTATTTATGTTTATCTGTGTATTGTTGCTTGTGTATAATTTTGTGTTTCCAGTTATTTTTAGGAATCCTTGGTGGATCTACCGGGAATCCTTGTACAATTAGTTGGAGCGTAACCCAGGACGGACTAAAGACTGTTAAGGACTCGGGGTAGGACAAACCCCTACCTGGTTACGTCTCCCTGTTTTGGTGAAATGGACACCTTGCTTTTCTTCAAAGACTGGACCCGGTTACGGACATGCCGTAACCATCTTTATATGTTTTTCTTATTGTATTATTATTGTTTTTATCTTGTTATGTTTTTCTAAAATATGTTTAGTCCCGGAGTACTAAATTTCACTAGGGGGGAATGTGACACCCCAGGGGTCTGGTTGCCACAGTGATAGAGATGTTATGTCTGAGAGCAGGTGGGAGGTCCTTTGGTCAGGATCCTGTGCATGCCACACCTCCTGCCCAGTCTTGGGAGGGGAAGAACTTCCCCTATATAAACCCGGGGCTGAAGCAGGGTTAGCAGTCAAGGAGAGTAGAGACAAGAAACAGCAGAAGCAATACTACTACGAGTCAGGGGCTGGCAGCTGCAGAGCTCGCCCTGACTGAGAAGCTTTCTTACCGGACCCGGCGTCCGAGGCTGTGGGGACTAACTCTTACCCAGCAGCAGAAGCCGACCGGCAGGGGATTTCAGGTCCTCAGGCCCAGAAACCCGAAGGCACGGTCACACGCGTGGGACCAGCACCGCCATCGTGGAGCGGAAGCCATTAGAAGGCCCCGAGTCACCGGCCATACGGGTGAGCACCACACGGTACACTCAGGGACGTGGGCTACTTATATCCGGTTCTAGCAAGGTAGCCAGAAGAGTACAGTCAGTTTGGGAGGCCTACAACTCCGCCTGGCCAGGGGAGATCCCATCTGCTCAAGGACTGACCAGGCCCCGTTCACTAGCAAGTACTCCGGGAGGGTCTATCGTTGTTACCAGTAAAGACCCTGAATTACACCGCACCGTCTCTGAGTGGTTCCTGCTACCCCCATCATCCACATCTGCTGCCCTGAGGCCATACCCCTCCCGTTGGGGGTTATACCATCTACGCTGCACCATCCATCCACCGGCCTCAGCGGACTGTCCTGCAGCGGCAGCTCCATAGCTGCATTCAACGGGTGGCGTAGTCGTCCTACATCTACCGCTGTTACATCGCCGCTCAGTTTGACTCCCTGGGCACGGACCGGGTCACCGCCACGAGACTACAACCCTCAAGAGATCCGGCTCCGGGTAAGCTCCCGCGTGCGCAACGCAGCGCGACACAGGCCCAGGGGCGCGTCACACTAAACTCTAAATCCCTCCATTACCCCGCCCCCATATGACCAAAGCCCCGCCCACCCCACCCCCTCCTTGCTGGGCCATGGAAAAATGATCTTGCTTCAAGCCGGTCCCTGGTGCAAAAAAGGTTGGGGACCACTGCTCTAAGGCACAAATTTCAAAGCAGATTGAGGGTTCAAGATGTGTCATTCAAGCACTTATGAAGAAGCACAAGAAAATGTGCAACGTTGAGGTCAGTAGATGCAGTGGTCGGCCAAGGAAACTTAGTGCAGCAGATGTATGACACATTATGGTTACTTTCCTTCAAAAGCGGAAGATGTCCAGCAGTGCCATCAGCTCAGAACTGGCAGCAACCAGTGGGACTCAGCTTCACTCATCTACTGTTCAGAGAAGACTGGCCAGAAGTGGTCTTCATAGCAGAATTGTGGCAAAAAAGCCATATCTTCCACATCCAGGGGTGGATTAAGAGTAGCAAGGGCCCCGGGCAGTTTTGAAGGCGCGGGCCCCCCCATCCACACCTGATTTATCACGTGACATGTCACATGATCCCCTGTGATAGATCATGTGATTGTTCACGGGAAATTAATTTGGCACAATATTAATTGTGCTGCCTCATCTGAGAGCAGCACAATATTGGGGCAGATACCCTGATTCCAGCGATGTGTCACTTTTTCAGCTGCTTGTTGTCATTTTGAGAAAATCACCGTTTCATCTGCTGCAGATCTAGTAGCTCTCTGAATGCTGCGCTCTGTATAGGCCCACCCACACCACTGATTGGCAGCTTTCTGCCCATGCTCAGTGTACACAGAAACCTACTGATCAGTGATGGGGGTGGGGTCCTACAGAACTTACTAGTCATCTAGTAATAATTACCTTCTGACAAATCAATGATTTTATCAAAACAACACTAAGCAGCCCAGTAAGTGACACATTACTGGAATCAGTGCCTCTAACCCTACATTAGTGGCAAAAACCTGATGACAGATTCCCTTTAAAGGAGCTGTAAAGACAAAAAAGTTTGTATTAAAAAAAATACAAGCCATTTGTGAAATTAACTTTTTTCATTGTTAATTCACATTAGACTGTATCTTCAACACTTTTGTCAGCAGGTCTTATTACAGACTCTTAATAGGGCAGCTCTCTCCCTCTCCCTCAGCAGAAAGTCACAGCATGGTTAAAAAACGGGATCTTTTATGATTTTCTCATAATAAATAAAAAAGGACATGCAAGTCCTCCAAACTATTTTCCGTCTCTGTATAGGGGAGGTCCTAAATCTTTCTTGTTCTTTAGTTGATCACATGTCAAAAAGGCAAAGCATTTACTATGAACTCGCCTAAAAAAATATACACTTGGAGAGTAATATCATCATCTGCATGTAAATATTCCTTGACTCTAAGGGCTCGCTCACGCTGTCGTATAACACGGCCGAATGCTATGTGATGTTTTATCGGATAGGACTCTGCCCTATGTTATACTATGGGACAGTGCAGATCTGCGATTATTGGCATGAGAAAATAATCTCATTCGATATTCGGACCATGTGCACCCATACAAGTCTACGGGTGCACGTAAAACATTGGACTGCACTCGGATGTCATCCAAGTGCAGTCTGATGAACACTCACAGAGACTATGGAGAAGATGGAGAAATTAAGTTCTCCATCTTCTCCATATCTGTGCTGCGAGAGAATCGGATCACACTCAGTTGAAGCTCTGACAGAGTTTGAGCCGAGTGTCATTAGCATAATTGGCCCTATTCTCTTGCATGAGAGAATATATGGCTTAGTGAGTGGACCCTAAAACTGAATAGTAGTGACGGACAGGCACCTCACAAGCGGGATCCATGTAGCTCTCAGATGTCATGTAGGTAGGGCTTCATTCCATGGGGTAGGGCGTAATTTCAAGGTATATAAAAAAAAAATGGACTTCAAATAAAAATTAAATGAACACAAAAAGTACTAATTGAATTATTTTTTTCGTATTTATGTTTGCAGCCCCTTTAAAAACCCTTTGAGGACCAAGGCACATATATGTCCCATAGTTTTAAACTGGAAAAAAATTGATTGAATAAAATTTAAGGTCCTCCAAAGTTTTAAGTAGGTCATAAATTCATATGAATACTTGCTCATACAATTGCACATGCCAAAAGATGAAGAAGAACAGAATCAAAAATATGACATTAAGTGGAGCACTTACAGGTATTCAAGGTGAAAGAGACCAGCAAAGGCATCGTCTCGAATGACAGTAAAGAGTTAGAATTCAGCAAGCTGAAAATGAAGACAGCAGGTTAGAAGCGAACCAGACTTTATGGTGCTCAGAATTAGTCAAGCAGAATTTATTGACTGCTCTTGTAAAGCACTGAGACTCCCGCTGTGTATAGATGGCGCCGTGCGGCCTCCTGCTGTGTATAGATGGCGCCGAGCGGCCTCCCACAGTGTATAGCTGACTACGTGCGGCCTCCCGTTGTGTATAGATGGCTACGTGCAGCCTCCTGCTTTGTATAGATGGCTATGTACGGGCTCCCGCTGTGTATAGATGGCACCGTATAGATGGCTACGTGCGGCCTCCTGCTGAGTATACGTGCATAGATGGCTTTGTGCGGCCTCCTGCTGAGTATAGATGCCGCACGGCGCCCCCCCAGAGACAGCAGGAGGCCACAGGGCGCCATCTATACTCAGCAGGAGGCCGCACGTAGCCGTCTATACACAGCAGGAGGCCGCACGGCGCCATCTATACACAACAGGAGGCCGCACGTAGCCATCTATACACAGCAGAAGGCCGCACGGCGCCATCTATACACATCAGGGGGACACACGGCGCCATCTATACACAGCAGGAGGCCGCACGACGCCATCTATACACAGCAGAAGGCCGCACGGCGCCATCTATACACAGCAGGGGGACGCACGGCGCCATCTATACACAGCAGGAGGCCGCACGGCGCCATCTATACACAGCAGGAGGCCGCACGGCGCCATCTATACACAGCAGGAGGCCGCACGGCGCCATCTATACACAGCAGGGGGCCGCACGTAGCCATCTATACACAGCAGGGGGCCGCACGGCGCCATCTATACACAGCAGGGGGCCGCACGGCGCCATCTATACACAGTAGGGGGCCGCACGGCACCATCTATACAGAGTAGAGGGCCGCACGGCGCCATCTATACACAGCAGGGGACCGCACGGCGCCATCTATACACAGCAGGGGGCCGCACGGCGCCATCTATACACAGCAGGGGGCCGCACGGCGCCATCTATACACAGCGAGAGGCCACACGTAGCCATCTATACATAGTGACTGCTGAGCACTATATACAGTGACGGATGAGCACTATACACAGTGACTGATGAGCACTATATACAGTGACTGATGAGCACTATATACAGTGACTGATGAGCACTATACACAGTGACTGATGAGCACTATACACAGTGACTGATGAGCACTATACACAGTGACTGATGAGCACTATACACAGTGACTGGTGAGCACTATACACAGTGACTAGTGAGGACTATACACAGTGAGTGATGAGCAGTATATACAGTGAGTGATGAGCACTATATACAGTGACAGCTGAGCACTATATACAGTGACAGCTGAGCACTATATACAGTGACTGATGAGCACTATATACAGTGACTGATGAGCACTATATACAGTGACTGATGAGCAGTATATACAGTGACTGATGAGCACTATATACAGTGACTGATGAGCAGTATATACAGTGACTGATGAGCACTATATACAGTGACTGATGAGCACTATATACAGTGACTGTTGGGCACTATATACAGTGACTGATGAGCACTATATACAATGACTGATGAGCAGTATATACAGTGACTGATGAGCACTATATACAGTGACTGATGAGCACTATATACAGTGACTGATGAGCAGTATATACAGTGACTGATGAGCACTATATACAGTGACTGATGAGCACTATATACAGTGACTGATGAGCACTATATACAGTGACTGATGAGCACTATATACAGTGACTGATGAGCACTATACACAGTGACTGATGAGCACTATATACAGTGACTGATGAGCAGTATATACAGTGACTGATGAGCACTATATACAGTGACTGATGAGCACTATACACAGTGACTGATGAGCAGTATACACAGTGACTGATGAGCAGTATATACAGTGACTGATGAGCAGTATATACAGTGACTGATGAGCAGTATACACAGTGACTGATGAGCACTATATACAGTGACTGATGAGCAGTATATACAGTGACTGATGAGCACTATATACAGTGACTGATGAGCACTATATACAGTGACTGATGAGCAGTATATACAGTGACTGATGAGCACTATATACAGTGACTGATGAGCACTATACACAGTGACTGATGAGCACTATATACAGTGACTGATGAGCAGTATATACAGTGACTGATGAGCACTATATACAGCGACTGATGAGCACTATACACAGTGACTGATGAGCAGTATACACAGTGACTGATGAGCAGTATATACAGTGACTGATGAGCACTATACACAGTGACTGATGAGCAGTATACACAGTGACTGATGAGCAGTATATACAGTGACTGATGAGCAGTATATACAGCGACTGATAAGCACTATATACAGTGACTGATGAGCAGTATATACAGTGACTGATGAGCACTATACACAGTGACTGATGAGCAGTATATACAGTGACTGATGAGCAGTATATACAGTGACTGATGAGCAGTATATACAGTGACTGATGAGCAGTATATACAGAGGCTTATGGTCATTATTTCGGCAGCTATTACATTAGATCCCTCCCCCTTGTCACCAGCAGTATTTGCTCGGTAGAAGCAGTACCTCATAAGCTCCGCCCCTTTAGAACGTAGCTGGCCGCCCGCGCTGTGACGTCACAAACGACTCAGAATCTACGCGCATTGGCTGCCAAACCGCGGAGGAGGCAGAAGCGCGAGGTCCTGTCCGAGGGAGGAGGAGCCACAACCCGAAAGCGACGGAGGAGCAGCAGGGAACATGCTGGCAATTAGAGGTACAGAAGCGATTATTTATACAGAGGCTCCACCTTGTGGACACAGTGAGTTATGGCAGCTTCCTGATACCAGGTATCCAGCGATCTAATATCTGAAGGACGGAATTAAATGAGTGGGGAGACGTATAACAACCGTGGAAAAACTGTGGCCTATAGCAACTAAGTGCAAACTCCACTCATAATGCTATAGAATATGAACGCAGTGCTGTGATTGGCTGCTTTCAACAGCTACTAAGTGTCAATCAGAGGGTGTGATAAATCCTCAGATCTGGGTGTGTAGAGGATCATGGGTAGAGATAGATGTAATTGTGTCTCTACATGTCTATATAAATGCCTGTGTATGTATACTTGGATGCAGGCATACCTGGACAGATATATATGTGTATATAAGGACGTTTATTAATGGGAGTAAATGTATATAGACATTATTTCTGTGTGTTTGTATGTACATATATTTTATGCGTTCATTCACACAATATACATATGTATATACACATTTACAGACCCACATCTATATCTCCAGTATATATAACACATATACTGCACACACCTACTGAAAACGTGTGTGTATGTACAGTATATGCGTTATATAGGGAAAGATCCAATAATAATAATAATAATAATAATGTTTCTCTCTGCAGCGCTTTACTATTCTAGAGGCGACTTGTACAGAGAATAAAGACAGAATAAAGATAACTCAGATATCTATGAGGAAATAGGGGCGACCCCAGGGGTGGATGATAGAATGTGCTCCTGTAAATGTGTATATATAGATGGAGATCTGTAGAAATGAATGTACATATAGATGCATCTGTGTGTATCTCTATAGATTGTGTGTGATGTGGATATAGATGGATTTTTCTCTGTATTTCCTTGCATTTGATTGCATAATGATGATATTCTTTGGTTACAGTTTGGGGATATTTTGCCGCTGTATATTAGTATTATGTGAGATTTTGCTATGTACTAATATTACATTTCTGTGTAGCATCATTCTTAATCTATATACAATATCCTTCCTGGGCTCAGTGGAAGAGCCAACAACCCAAATACATATTCAAAGCGCGGTTCACACCTGCATTTGGAATTACGCTGAACTCTTTCGTTTAAGAACAGGACACACAGAATACAGGAAATGTAATTAGCATGTGGCAGACACAGACGGGGCCACATGGACCATATTATATTCTATAATGGGGTCAGTCACTTTTCTATTAGGGTGTCCATCATTTTACCAGAGAATACAGTGAAGCATGCTCTGCTATTTCTTACAGTTAAAGGGAATCTGTCAGCAGGTTCTTTATATCTTTTGTGTATTATGAGGTTCTGCAGCAGCTGGGGTGTGTATTATGAGGTTCTCCAGCAGCTGAGGTGTGTATTATGAGATTCTGCAGCAGCTGAGGTGTGTATTATGAGGTTCTGCAGCAGCTGAGGTGTGTATTATGAGGTTTTGCAGCAGATGAGGTGTGTATTATGAGGTTCTGCAGCAGCTGAGGTGTGTATTATGAGGTTCTGCAGTAGCTGAGGTGTGTATTATGAGGTACCTTTTGATGGCAAGAAGATAAATAGTGTCCATTGATGCGATATGGGAAGAATGCACCAATCAATGGATGAAAAGAATAGTAATGCAATACACAAAAATTGGACTGTGGTGCAAAACATATAGACAAGGTGGAAACCACCTATTTAACACCTCATAAAGAATGGCCATTTCTTCAGGAAGAACAAGTCTTTTAAGATGTTTTCACCTTCTCTAAAGCTGGAATACCATGATAAGACAATGGAAGAATGTCTCATCATTGGATAAAAAGGACGATGGCGCAATCTGCAACTGTTGAACTTTGGAAAAACAATTAGTAAGTACTGGAGAACACATATTTGCAGATCTAGCCTTTATAGAGTGACCATCTCCTCAGCAAGATCAAGTTCTCCAAAGGTGCCTTAATTTTCTTTTTGGTTTTAACAATGTACTTAATCTGCCTACTGAAATGTTAGATTTTCTGCAGCATTAGGTGCTTTGTAACCTATATATTTGGAAATATTGGTGTTATTCACCAATTTTGGAGATGGAATGGCCAGATGAAGGGGTTGGAGGAGGCTGGATTTTTTATCAGCATGTGTTCGGTCCTGAAGAACAACATACATGTTGGTAAATTATTTTTCAGTGGCCTGATGGTTCAGAATATTTACACGCTTGTCAATTGGTGAGATGGCAACTCTCTTTCCTTTACTATTCATGTTGTGCCCCAAATATTTCAGACAATGTGGGTCATATTGGTACCTTTTGATGGCAAGAAGATAAATAGTGTCCATTGATGCAATATGGGAAGAACGCACGGATCAATGGATGAAAAGAGTAGTAATGCAATACACAAAAATTGGACTGTGGTGAAAAACATTTGGAGAAGGTGGAAACCACCTATTTAACACCTCATAAAAAATGGCCATTTCTACAGGAAGAACAAGTCTTTTAAGATGTTTTCAACTTCTCTAAAACTGGAATACCATGATATCACAATGGAAGAATGTCTCATCATTGGATAAAAAGGACAATGGCACAATCTGCAACTGTTGAACTTTAGAAAAACAATTAGTAAGTACTGGAGAACACCTATTTGCAGATCTAGCCTTTATAGAGAGACCATCTCCTCAGCAAGATCAAGTTCTCCAAAGGTGCCTTAATTTTCTTAATGGTTTTAACAATGTAGTTGTTCTGTCTACCGAAACTTTAGATTTTCTGCAGCATTAGGTGCTTTGTAACCTATATATTTGGAATTATTGGTGTTATTCACCAATTTTGGAGATGGAATGGCCAGCTGAAGGGGTTGGAGGAGGCTGGATTTTTTAACAGCATCTGTGCATGTCCTGAAGAACAACATACATTTTGGTAAATTATTTTTCAGTAGCCTGATGGTTCAGAATATTTACACGCTTGTCAATTGGTGAGATGGCAACTCTCTTTCCTTTACTATTCATGTTGTGCCCCAAATATTTCATACAATGTGGGATAGAATGGTACCGTTTGATGGCAAGAAGTTAAATAGTGTCCATTTCTGCAATATGGGAAGAAAGCACCGATCAATGGATGAAAAGAATAGTAATGCAATTCACAAAAATTGGACTGTGGTAAAAAACATTTAGAGAAAGTGGAAACCACCTATTTAACACCTCATAAAGAGTGGCCATTTCTTCAGGAAGAACAAGTCTTTTAAGGTGTTTTCAACTTCTCCAAAGCTGGAATACCATGATAAGACAATGGAAGAATGTCTCATCATTGGATAAAAGGGACGATGGCACAATCTGCAGCTGTTGAACTTTAGAAAAAGAATTAGTAAGTACTGTAGAACACCTATTTGCAGATCAATCAATACCATGATGACGCGAGACTGACCACAACATTCAAAATAGATTATAGACCGATTCATCGAAGCATTAACACTAGTTGTGGATTTATTAAACACAGTAGTTATGCTGAACTGAGGACCGATTGATTCTAATATTTACACTACACGGTGGACTGACTGACCACGACATTTACAGTAGACTGTGGACTGACTGACTACAGCTTTTACAATAAACTGTGGAAAGACTAACCACAGTCATTATCACTGAGATAAGTAATTTTGGCACTGATAATCGTTGGTCTAGGCTTAAGTTCTAGATGGGCGGAGGTGTAATAACACCCATCTTCCTGATACATGACAATATACTGTATGTGTTTTTTAAAATGTATATCTTCTATACACAACTCCTAGTATAACACCACCATATCTCAGGTACAGAGATAAGGATCATTTCTTCTCATTATCCTCTGTCTTTTATTTCATAACCCACCTGATCTGAGCGGTGACACAATCAAAACCATGATTACGCGAGACTGACCACAGCATTCACACTAGACCAGGGACTGACAGAACACAGCATTTACACTAGGTGTGCATTGACTGAGCACAGTAGTTATACAATACTCTGGAATGACTGACCACAACATTTACAATAGACTGTGCACCGACTGACCATTGTATTTACACTAGGTGGGGACCGACCGAGCACAGTAATAATACCATACTGTGGACTGACTGTCTATATCATTTGCACTAGTCTGTGGTCTAACTGACCACAACATTCACAATAGATTATAGACCGGCTCATCCCAGCATTAACACTAGTTGTGGACTTATTAACCCCAGTATTTTTGTTGAACTAAGGACCGATTGATTCTAATATTTACACTACACTGTGGATTGATTGACCACAACATTTACAGTAGACTGTGGACTGACTGACTACAGCTTTTACAATAAACTGTGGAAAGACTAACCACAGTCATTATCCCTGAGATAAGTAATTTTGGCCCTAGTGTGTTATTGGTGTGTATAGCATGTAGCAGGAACATATTATCATATAGGTTGTGTTTTTACAGGTGACTGAATCCCAATGAGATATTAAAATGTGAAATTTTTGTTTGTGGACTCCAAGAAGAGAATCAGAGGAATCACATAACAGGTAATTAATTCTCGTATTAATTACTGATAATCGTTGGTCTAGGCTTAAGTTCTAGATTGGCGGAGGGGTAATAACACCCACCTTCCTGATACATGACAATATACTGTATGTGTTATTTTCAAATGTACATCTTCTATACAGAACTCCTAGTATAACACCACCATATCTCAGGTACAGAGATAAGGATCATTTCTTCTCATTATCCTCTGTCTTTTATTTCATAACCCACCTGATCTGAGCGGTGACACAATCAATACCATGATTACGCGAGACTGACCACAGCATTCACACTAGACCAGGGACTGACAGAACATTGACTGAGCACAGTAGTTATACAATACTCTGGAATGACTGACCACAACATTTACAATAGACTGTGCACCGACTGACCATTGTATTTACACTAGGTGGGGCCTGACCGAGCACAGTAATAAGACCATACTGTGGACTGACTGTCTATATCATTTGCACTAGTCTGTGGTCTAACTGACCACAACATTTAAAATAGATTATAGACCGGCTCATCCCAGCATTAACACTAGTTGTGGACTTATTAACCACAGTATTTATGCTGATCTAAGGACCGATTGATTCTAATATTTACACTACACTGTGGACTGACTGACCACAACATTCACAGTAGACTGTGGACTGGCTGACCATTGTATTTACAATAGGTGGGGACCGACCGAGCACAGTAATAATACCATACTGTGGACTGACTGTCTATATCATTTGCACTAGAAAAAAGAGAGGGGTCGCTCACTGGTCTATTCGGGTGCTCTGAAGAAAAGAGTAATCTCAATTGCAAAAAGAACTTCGGCACTCCATACATGAAAATATAAGAAATATTGTATCTAGACTAATGTCACTTTGAAAAATGAAGGTTTTTTGCGCATAATTTATCCAATTTATGTGTGCCCATCAACCACGACAAGGTCACCTTCGTATGATGGGAAACTACGCTACGCTACCACTGGATATGCCACTCTTGGGCTGTAAGCCTGTATGGACAATATGTCTATGCTTGGGCTTTTAACCTACAATGTATGGGCTGGTAGAGCTAGTTAAAACCACCTGTGACTGAATGGGAGGGACACATGGTCAGAGAAAAGGCTGTCAAACTTCTAATAGTGTGAACACGTACCTGCTGCAATGCTCCAGGAGCGGGATCCCAAAAATGATTAATAGAAAAAAGAGAGGGGTCGCTCACTGGTCTATTCGGGTGCTCTGAAGAAAAGAGTAATCTCAATTGCAAAAAGAACTTCGGCACTCCATACATGAAAATATAAGAAATATTGTATCTAGACTAATGTCACTTTGAAAAATGAAGGTTTTTTGCGCATAATTTGGCCAATTTATGTGTGCCCATCAACCATGACAAGGTCACCTTCGTATGATGGGAAACTACGCTACGCTACCACTGGATATGCCACTCTTGGGCTGTAAGCCTGTATGGACAATATGTCTATGCTTGGGCTTTTAACCTACAATGTATGGGCTGGTAGAGCTAGTTAAAACCACCTGTGACTGAATGGGAGGGACACATGGTCAGAAAAAAGGCTGTCAAACTTCTAATAGTGTGAACACGTACCTGCTGCAATGCTCCAGGAGCGGGATCCCAAAAATGATTAATAGAAAAAAGAGAGGGGTCGCTCACTGGTCTATTCGGGTGCTCTGAAGAAAAGAATAATCTCAATTGCAAAAAGAACTTCGGCACTCCATACATGAAAATATAAGAAATATTGTATCTAGACTAATGTCACTTTGAAAAATGAAGGTTTTTTGCGCATAATTTGGCCAATTTATGTGTGCCCATCAACCACGACAAGGTCACCTTCGTATGATGGGAAACTACGCTATGCTACCACTGGATATGCCACTCTTGGGCTGTAAGCCTGTATGGACAATATGTCTATGCTTGGGCTTTTAACCTACAATGTATGGGCTGGTAGAGCTAGTTTAAACCACCTGTGACTGAATGGGAGGGACACATGGTCAGAAAAAAGGCTGTCAAACTTCTAATAGTGTGAACACGTACCTGCTGCAATGCTCCAGGAGCGGGATCCCAAAAATGATTAATAGAAAAAAGAAAGGGGTCGCTCACTGGTCTATTCGGGTGCTCTGAAGAAAAGCATTTGCACTAGTCTGTGGTCTAACTGACCACAACATTCACAATAGACTGTGCACCGACTGACCATTGTATTTACACTAGGTGGGGACCGACCGAGCACAGTAATAATACCATACTGTGGACTGACTGTCTATATCATTTGCACTAGTCTGTGGTCTAACTGACCACAACATTCACAATAGATTATAGACCGGCTCATCCCAGCATTAACACTAGTTGTGGACTTATTAACCCCAGTATTTTTGTTGAACTAAGGACCGATTGATTCTAATATTTACACTACACTGTGGATTGATTAACCACAACATTTACAGTAGACTGTGGACTGACTGACTACAGCTTTTACAATAAACTGTGGAAAGACTAACCACAGTCATTATCCCTGAGATAAGTAATTTTGGCCCTAGTGTGTTATTGGTGTGTATAGCATGTAGCAGGAACATATTATCATATAGGTTGTGTTTTTACAGGTGACTGAATCCCAATGAGATATTAAAATGTGAAATTTTTGTTTGTGGACTCCAAGAAGAGAATCAGAGGAATCACATAACAGGTAATTAATTCTCGTATTAATTACTGATAATCGTTGGTCTAGGCTTAAGTTCTAGATTGGCGGAGGGGTAATAACACCCACCTTCCTGATACATGACAATATACTGTATGTGTTATTTTCAAATGTACATCTTCTATACAGAACTCCTAGTATAACACCACCATATCTCAGGTACAGAGATAAGGATCATTTCTTCTCATTATCCTCTGTCTTTTATTTCATAACCCACCTGATCTGAGCGGTGACACAATCAATACCATGATTACGCGAGACTGACCACAGCATTCACACTAGACCAGGGACTGACAGAACATTGACTGAGCACAGTAGTTATACAATACTCTGGAATGACTGACCACAACATTTACAATAGACTGTGCACCGAATGATCATTGTATTTACACTAGGTGGGGACCGACCGAGCACAGTAATAATACCATACTGTGGACTGACTGTCTATATCATTTGCACTAGTCTGTGGTCTAACTGACCACAACATTTAAAATAGATTATAGACCGGCTCATCCCAGCATTAACACTAGTTGTGGACTTATTAACCACAGTATTTATGCTGAACTAAGGACCGATTGATTCTAATATTTACACTACACTGTGGACTGACTGACCACAACATTCACAGTAGACTGTGGACTGGCTGACCATTGTATTTACAATAGGTGGGGACCGACCGAGCACAGTAATAATACCATACTGTGGACTGACTGTCTATATCATTTGCACTAGAAAAAAGAGAGGGGTCGCTCACTGGTCTATTCGGGTGCTCTGAAGAAAAGAGTAATCTCAATTGCAAAAAGAACTTCGGCACTCCATACATGAAAATATAAGAAATATTGTATCTAGACTAATGTCACTTTGAAAAATGAAGGTTTTTTGCGCATAATTTATCCAATTTATGTGTGCCCATCAACCACGACAAGGTCACCTTCGTATGATGGGAAACTACGCTACGCTACCACTGGATATGCCACTCTTGGGCTGTAAGCCTGTATGGACAATATGTCTATGCTTGGGCTTTTAACCTACAATGTATGGGCTGGTAGAGCTAGTTAAAACCACCTGTGACTGAATGGGAGGGACACATGGTCAGAAAAAAGGCTGTCAAACTTCTAATAGTGTGAACACGTACCTGCTGCAATGCTCCAGGAGCGGGATCCCAAAAATGATTAATAGAAAAAAGAGAGGGGTCGCTCACTGGTCTATTCGGGTGCTCTGAAGAAAAGAGTAATCTCAATTGCAAAAAGAACTTCGGCACTCCATACATGAAAATATAAGAAATATTGTATCTAGACTAATGTCACTTTGAAAAATGAAGGTTTTTTGCGCATAATTTGGCCAATTTATGTGTGCCCATCAACCATGACAAGGTCACCTTCGTATGATGGGAAACTACGCTACGCTACCACTGGATATGCCACTCTTGGGCTGTAAGCCTGTATGGACAATATGTCTATGCTTGGGCTTTTAACCTACAATGTATGGGCTGGTAGAGCTAGTTAAAACCACCTGTGACTGAATGGGAGGGACACATGGTCAGAAAAAAGGCTGTCAAACTTCTAATAGTGTGAACACGTACCTGCTGCAATGCTCCAGGAGCGGGATCCCAAAAATGATTAATAGAAAAAAGAGAGGGGTCGCTCACTGGTCTATTCGGGTGCTCTGAAGAAAAGAATAATCTCAATTGCAAAAAGAACTTCGGCACTCCATACATGAATATATAAGAAATATTGTATCTAGACTAATGTCACTTTGAAAAATGAAGGTTTTTTGCGCATAATTTGGCCAATTTATGTGTGCCCATCAACCACGACAAGGTCACCTTCGTATGATGGGAAACTACGCTATGCTACCACTGGATATGCCACTCTTGGGCTGTAAGCCTGTATGGACAATATGTCTATGCTTGGGCTTTTAACCTACAATGTATGGGCTGGTAGAGCTAGTTAAAACCACCTGTGACTGAATGGGAGGGACACATGGTCAGAAAAAAGGCTGTCAAACTTCTAATAGTGTGAACACGTACCTGCTGCAATGCTCCAGGAGCGGGATCCCAAAAATGATTAATAGAAAAAAGAGAGGGGTCGCTCACTGGTCTATTCGGGTGCTCTGAAGAAAAGCATTTGCACTAGTCTGTGGTCTAACTGACCACAACATTCACAATAGACTGTGCACCGACTGACCATTGTATTTACACTAGGTGGGGACCGACCGAGCACAGTAATAATACCATACTGTGGACTGACTGTCTATATCATTTGCACTAGTCTGTGGTCTAACTGACCACAACATTCACAATAGATTATAGACCGGCTCATCCCAGCATTAACACTAGTTGTGGACTTATTAACCCCAGTATTTTTGTTGAACTAAGGATCGATTGATTCTAATATTTACACTACACTGTGGATTGATTGACCACAACATTTACAGTAGACTGTGGACTGACTGACTACAGCTTTTACAATAAACTGTGGCAAGACTAACCACAGTCATTATCCCTGAGATAAGTAATTTTGGCCCTAGTGTGTTATTGGTGTGTATAGCATGTAGCAGGAACATATTATCATATAGGTTGTGTTTTTACAGGTGACTGAATCCCAATGAGGTATTAGAATGCGAAATTTTTGTTTGTGGACTACAAGAAGAGAATCAGAGGAATCACATAACAGGTAATTAATTCTCGTATTAATTACTGATAATCGTTGGTCTAGGCTTAAGTTCTAGACTGGCGGAGGTGTAATAACACCCACCTTCCTGATACATGACAATATACTGTATGTGTTTTTTCAAATGTACATCTTCTATACACAACTCCTAGTATAACACCACCATATCTCAGGTACAGAGATAAGGATCATTTCTTCTCATTATCCTCTGTCTTTAATTTCATAACCCACCTGATCTGAGCGGTGACACAATCAATACCATGATTACGCGACACTCACCACAGCATTCACCCTAGACCAGGGACTGACAGAACACAGCATTTACACTAGGTGTGCGTTGACTGAGCACAGTAGTTATACAATACTCTGGAATGACTGACCACAACATTTACAATAGACTGTGCACCGACTGACCATTGTATTTACACTAGGTGGGGAACGACCGAGCACAGTAATAATACCATACTGTGGACTGACTGTCTATATCATTTGCACTAGTCTGTGGTCTAACTGACCACAACATTCACGATAGATTATAGACCGGCTCATCCCAACATTAACACTAGTTGTGGACTTATTAACCCCAGTATTTTTGTTGAACTAAGGACCGATTGATTCTAATATTTACACTACACTGTGGATTGATTGACCACAACATTTACAGTAGACTGTGGACTGACTGACTACAGCTTTTACAATAAACTGTGGAAAGACTAACCACAGTCATTATCCCTGAGATAAGTAATTTTGGCCCTAGTGTGTTATTGGTTTGTATAGCATGTAGCAGGAACATATTATCATATAGGTTGTCTTTTTACAGGTGACTGAATCCCAATGAGATATTAGAATGCGAAATTTTTGTTTGTGGACTCCAAGAAGAGAATCAGAGGAATCACATAACAGGTAATTAATTCTCGGATTAATTACTGATAATCGTTGGTCTAGGCTTAAGTTCTAGACTGGCGGAGGTGTAATAACACCCACCTTCCTGATACATGACAATATACTGTATGTGTTTTTTCAAATGTACATCTTCTATACACAACTCCTAGTATAACACCACCATATCTCAGGTACAGAGATAAGGATCATTTATTCTCATTATCCTCTGTCTTTAATTTCATAACCCACCTGATCTGAGCGGTGACACAATCAATACCATGATTACGCGACACTCACCACAGCATTCACCCTAGACCAGGGACTGACAGAACACAGAATTTACACTAGGTGTGCATTGACTGAGCACAGTAGTTATACAATACTCTGGAATGACTGACCACAACATTTACAATAGACTGTGCACCGACTGACCATTGTATTTACACTAGGTGGGGACCGACCGAGCACAGTAATAATAACATACTGTGGACTGACTGTCTATATCATTTGCATTAGTCTGTGGTCTAACTGACCACAACATTCACAATAGATTATAGACCGGCTCATCCCAACATTAACACTAGTTGTGGACTTATTAACCCCAGTATTTTTGTTGAAGTAAGGACCGATTGATTCTAATATTTACACTACACTGTGGATTGATTAACCACAACATTTACAGTAGACTGTGGACTGACTGACTACAGCTTTTACAATAAACTGTGGCAAGACTAACCACAGTCATTATCCCTGAGATAAGTAATTTTGGCCCTAGTGTGTTATTGGTGTGTATAGCATGTAGCAGGAACATATTATCATATAGGTTGTCTTTTTACAGATGACTGAATCCCAATGAGATATTAGAATGTGAAATTTTTGTTTGTGGACTCCAAGAAGAGAATCAGAGGAATCACATAACAGGTAATTAAATCTCGTATTAATTACTGATAATCGTTGGTCTAGGCTTAAGTTCTAGACTGGCGGAGGTGTAATAACACCCACCTTCCTGATACATGACAATATACTGTATGTGTTTTTTCAAATGTACATCTTCTATACACAACTCCTAGTATAACACCACCATATCTCAGGTACAGAGATAAGGATCATTTCGTCTCATTATCCTCTGTCTTTTATTTCATAACCCACCTGATCTGAGCGGTGACACAATCAATACCATGATTACGCGACACTCACCACAGCATTCACCCTAGACCAGGGACTGACAGAACACAGCATTTACACTAGGTGTGCGTTGACTGAGCACAGTAGTTATACAATACTCTGGAATGACTGACCACAACATTTACAATAGACTGTGCACCGACTGACCATTGTATTTACACTAGGTGGGGACCGACCGAGCACAGTAATAATACCATACTGTGGACTGACTGTCTATATCATTTGCACTAGTCTGTGGTCTAACTGACCACAACATTCACAATAGATTATAGACCGGCTCATCCCAACATTAACACTAGTTGTGGACTTATTAACCCCAGTATTTTTGTTGAACTAAGGACCGATTGATTCTAATATTTACACTACACTGTGGATTGATTGACCACAACATTTACAGTAGACTGTGGACTGACTGACTACAGCTTTTACAATAAACTGTGGCAAGACTAACCACAGTCATTATCCCTGAGATAAGTAATTTTGGCCCTAGTGTGTTATTGGTGTGTATAGCATGTAGCAGGAACATATTATCATATAGGTTGTCTTTTTACAGGTGACTGAATCCCAATGAGATATTAGAATGTGAAATTTTTGTTTGTGGACTCCAAGAAGAGAATCAGAGGAATCACATAACAGGTAATTAATTCTCGTATTAATTACTGATAATCGTAGGTCTAGGCTCAAGTTCTAGACTGGCGGAGGTGTAATAACACCCACCTTCCTGATACATGACAATATACTGTATGTGTTTTTTCAAATGTACATCTTCTATACACAACTCCTAGTATAACACCACCATATCTCAGGTACAGATATAAGGATCATTTCTTCTCATTATCCTCTGTCTTTTATTTCATAACCCACCTGATCTGAGCGGTGACACAATCAATACCATGATTACGCGACACTCACCACAGCATTCACCCTAGACCAGGGACTGACAGAACACAGAATTTACACTAGGTGTGCATTGACTGAGCACAGTAGTTATACAATACTCTGGAATGAATGACCACAACATTTACAATAGACTGTGCACCGACTGACCATTGTATTTACACTAGGTGGGGACCGACCGAGCACAGTAATAATACCATACTGTGGACTGACTGTCTATATCATTTGCACTAGTCTGTGGTCTAACTGACCACAACATTCACGATAGATTATAGACCGGCTCATCCCAGCATTAACACTAGTTGTGGACTTATTAACCCCAGTATTTTTGTTGAACTAAGGACCGATTGATTCTAATATTTACACTACACTGTGGACTGATTGACCACAACATTTACAGTAGACTGTGGACTGACTGACTACAGCTCTTACAATAAACTGTGGAAAGACTAACCACAGTCATTATCCCTGAGATAAGTAATTTTGGCCCTAGTGTGTTATTGGTGTGTATAGCATGTAGCAGGAACATATTATCATATAGGTTGTCTTTTTACAGGTGACTGAATCCCAATGAGATATTAGAATGCAAAATTTTTGTTTGTGGACTCCAAGAAGAGAATCAGAGGAATCACATAACAGGTAATTAATTCTCGTATTAATTACTGATAATCGTTGGTCTAGGCTTAAGTTCTAGACTGGCTGAGGTGTAATAACACCCACCTTCCTGATACATGACAATATACTGTATGTGTTTTTTCAAATGTACATCTTCTATACACAACTCCTAGTATAACACCACCATATCTCAGGTACAGAGATAAGGATCATTTCGTCTCATTATCCTCTGTCTTTTATTTCATAACCCACCTGATCTGAGCGGTGACACAATCAATACCATGATTACGCGACACTCACCACAGCATTCACCCTAGACCAGGGACTGACAGAACACAGCATTTACACTAGGTGTGCGTTGACTGAGCACAGTAGTTATACAATACTCTGGAATGACTGACCACAACATTTACAATAGTCTGTGCACCGACTGACCATTGTATTTACACTAGGTGGGGACCGACCGAGCACAGTAATAATACCATACTGTGGACTGACTGTCTATATCATTTGCACTAGAAAAAAGAGAGGGGTCGCTCACTGGTCTATTCGGGTGCTCTGAAGAAAAGAGTAATCTCAATTGCAAAACGAACTTCGGCACTCCATACATGAAAATATAAGAAATATTGTATCTAGACTAATGTCACTTTGAAAAATTAAGGTTTTTTGCGCATAATTTGGCCAATTTATGTGTGCCCATCAACCACGACAAGGTCACCTTCGTATGATGGGAAACTACGCTACGCTACCACTGGATATGCCACTCTTGGGCTGTAAGCCTGTATGGACAATATGTCTATGCTTGGGCTTTTAACCTACAATGTATGGGCTGGTAGAGCTAGTTAAAACCACCTGTGACTGAATGGGAGGGACACATGGTCAGAAAAAAGGCTGTCAAACTTCTAATAGTGTGAACACGTACCTGCTGCAATGCTCCAGGAGCGGGATCCCAAAAATGATTAATAGAAAAAAGAGAGGGGTCGCTCACTGGTCTATTCGGGTGCTCTGAAGAAAAGAGTAATCTCAATTGCAAAAAGAACTTCGGCACTCCATACATGAAAATATAAGAAATATTGTATCTAGACTAATGTCACTTTGAAAAATGAAGTTTTTTTGCGCATAATTTGGCCAATTTATGTGTGCCCATCAACCACGACAAGGTCACCTTCGTATGATGGGAAACTACGCTACGCTACCACTGGATATGCCACTCTTGGGCTGTAAGCCTGTATGGACAATATGTCTATGCTTGGGCTTTTAACCTACAATGTATGGGCTGGTAGAGCTAGTTAAAACCACCTGTGACTGAATGGGAGGGACACATGGTCAGAAAAAAGGCTGTCAAACTTCTAATAGTGTGAACACTACCTGCTGCAATGCTCCAGGAGCGGGATCCCAAAAATGATTAATAGAAAAAAGAGAGGGGTCGCTCACTGGTCTATTCGGGTGCTCTGAAGAAAAGCATTTGCACTAGTCTGTGGTCTAACTGACCACAACATTCACAATAGATTATAGACCGGCTCATCCCAGCATTAACACTAGTTGTGGACTTATTAACCCCAGTATTTTTGTTGAACTAAGGACCGATTGATTCTAATATTTACACTACACTGTGGACTGACTGACCACTACATTTACAGTAGACTGTGGACTGACTGACTACAGCTTTTACAATAAACTGTGGAAAGACTAACCACAGTCATTATCCCTGAGATAAGTAATTTTGGCCCTAGTGTGTTATTGGTGTGTATAGCATGTAGCAGGAACATATTATCATATAGGTTGTCTTTTTACAGGTGACTGAATCCCAATGAGATATTAGAATGTGAAATTTTTGTTTGTGGACTCCAAGAAAAGAATCAGAGGAATCACATAACAGGTAATTAATTCTCGTATTAATTACTGATAATCGTTGGTCTAGGCTTAAGTTCTAGACTGGCGGAGGTGTAATAACACCCACGTTCCTGATACATGACAATATACTGTATGTGTTTTTTCAAATGTACATCTTCTATACACAACTCCTAGTATAACACCACCATATCTCAGGTACAGAGATAAGGATCATTTCTTCTCATTATCCTCTGTCTTTTATTTCATAACCCACCTGATCTGAGCGGTGACACAATCAATACCATGATTACGCGACACTCACCACAGCATTCACCCTAGACCAGGGACTGACAGAACACAGCATTTACACTAGGTGTGCATTGACTGAGCACAATAGTTATACAATACTCTGGAATGACTGACCACAACATTTACAATAGACTGTGCACCGACTGACCATTGTATTTACAATAGGTGGGGACCGACCGAGCACAGTAATAATACCATACTGTGGACTGACTGTCTATATCATTTGCACTAGAAAAAAGAGAGGGGTCGCTCACTGGTCTATTCGGGTGCTCTGAAGAAAAGAGTAATCTCAATTGCAAAAAGGAACTTCGGCACTCCATACATGAAAATATAAGAAATATTGTATCTAGACTAATGTCACTTTGAAAAATGAAGGTTTTTTGCGCATAATTTGGCCAATTTATGTGTGCCCATCAACCACGACAAGGTCACCTTCGTATGATGGGAAACTACGCTACGCTACCACTGGATATGCCACTCTTGGGCTGTAAGCCTGTATGGACAATATGTCTATGCTTGGGCTTTTAACCTACAATGTATGGGCTGGTAGAGCTAGTTAAAACCACCTGTGACTGAATGGGAGGGACACATGGTCAGAAAAAAGGCTGTCAAACTTCTAATAGTGTGAACACGTACCTGCTGCAATGCTCCAGGAGCGGGATCCCAAAAATGATTAATAGAAAAAAGAGAGGGGTCGCTCACTGGTCTATTCTGGTGCTCTGAAGAAAAGAGTAATCTCAATTGCAAAAAGAACTTCGGCACTCCATACATGAAAATATAAGAAATATTGTATCTAGACTAATGTCACTTTGAAAAATGAAGGTTTTTTGCGCATAATTTGGCCAATTTATGTGTGCCCATCAACCAAGATAAGGTCACCTTCGTATGATGGGAAACTACGCTACGCTACCTCTGGATATGCCACTCTTGGGCTGTAAGCCTGTATGGACAATATATCTATGCTTGGGCTTTTAACCTACAATGTATGGGCTGGTAGAGCTAGTTAAAACCACCTGTGACTGAATGGGAGGGACACATGGTCAGAAAAAAGGCTGTCAAACTTCTAATAGTGTGAACACGTACCTGCTGCAATGCTCCAGGAGCGGGATCCCAAAAATGATTAATAGAAAAAAGAGAGGGGTCGCTCACTGGTCTATTCGGGTGCTCTGAAGAAAAGAGTAATCTCAATTGCAAAAAGAACTTCGGCACTCCATACATGAAAATATAAGAAATATTGTATCTAGACTAATGTCACTTTGAAAAATGAAGGTTTTTTGCGCATAATTTGGCCAATTTATGTGTGCCCATCAACCACGACAAGGTCACCTTCGTATGATGGAAAACTACGCTACGCTACCACTGGATATGCCACTCTTGGGCTGTAAGCCTGTATGGACAATATGTCTCTGCTTGGGCTTTTAACCTACAATGTATGGGCTGGTAGAGCTAGTTAAAACCACCTGTGACTGAATGGGAGGGACACATGGTCAGAAAAAGGGCTGTCAAACTTCTAATAGTGTGAACACGTACCTGCTGCAATGCTCCAGGAGCGGGATCCCAAAAATGATTAATAGAAAAAAGAGAGGGGTCGCTCACTGGTCTATTCGGGTGCTCTGAAGAAAAGAGTAATCTCAATTGCAAAAAGAACTTCGGCACTCCATACATGAAAATATAAGAAATATTGTATCTAGACTAATGTCACTTTGAAAAATGAAGGTTTTTTGCGCATAATTTGGCCAATTTATGTGTGCCCATCAACCACGACAAGGTCACCTTCGTATGATGGGAAACTACGCTATGCTACCACTGGATATGCCACTCTTGGGCTGTAAGCCTGTATGGACAATATGTCTATGCTTGGGCTTTTAACCTACAATGTATGGGCTGGTAGAGCTAGTTAAAACCACCTGTGACTGAATGGGAGGGACACATGGTCAGAAAAAAGGCTGTCAAACTTCTAATAGTGTGAACACGTACCTGCTGCAATGCTCCAGGAGCGGGATCCCAAAAATGATTAATAGAAAAAAGAGAGGGGTCGCTCACTGGTCTATTCGGGTGCTCTGAAGAAAAGCATTTGCACTAGTCTGTGGTCTAACTGACCACAACATTCACAATAGATTATAGACCGGCTCATCCCAGCATTAACACTAGTTGTGGACTTATTAACCCCAGTATTTTTGTTGAACTAAGGACCGATTGATTCTAATATTTACACTACACTGTGAATTGATTGACCACAACATTTACAGTAGACTGTGGACTGACTACAGCTTTTACAATAAACTGTGGAAAGACTAACCACAGTCATTATCCCTGAGATAAGTAATTTTGGCCCTAGTGTGTTATTGGTGTGTATAGCATGTAGCAGGAACATATTATCATATAGGTTGTCTTTTTACAGGTGACTGAATCCCAATGAGATATTAGAATGTGAAATTTTTGTTTGTGGACTCCAAGAAGAGAATCAGAGGAATCACATAACAGGTAATTAATTCTCGTATTAATTACTGATAATCGTTGGTCTAGGCTTAAGTTCTAGACTGGCGGAGGTGTAATAACACCCACGTTCCTGATACATGACAATATACTGTATGTGTTTTTTCAAATGTACATCTTCTATACACAACTCCTAGTATAACACTACCATATCTCAGGTACAGAGATAAGGATCATTTCTTCTCATTATCCTCTGTCTTTTATTTCATAACCCACCTGATCTGAGCGGTGACACAATCAATACCATGATTACGTGACACTCACCACAGCATTCACCCTAGACCAGGGACTGACAGAACACAGCATTTACACTAGGTGTGCATTGACTGAGCACAGTAGTTATACAATACTCTGGAATGACTGACCACAACATTTACAATAGACTGTGCACCGACTGACCATTGTATTTACACTAGGTGGGGACCGACCGAGCACAGTAATAATACCATACTGTGGACTGACTGTCTATATCATTTGCATTAGTCTGTGGTCTAACTGACCACAACATTCACAATAGATTATAGACCGGCTCATCCCAGCATTAACACTAGTTGTGGACTTATTAACCCCAGTATTTTTGTTGAACTAAGGACCGATTGATTCTAATATTTACACTACACTGTGGATTGATTGACCACAACATTTACAGTAGACTGTGGACTGAGTGACTACAGCTTTTACAATAAACTGTGGCAAGACTAACCACAGTCATTATCCCTGAGATAAGTAATTTTGGCCCTAGTGTGTTATTGGTGTGTATAGCATGTAGCAGGAACATATTATCATATAGGTTGTCTTTTTACAGGTGACTGAATCCCAATGAGATATTAGAATGTGAAATTTTTGTTTGTGGACTCCAAGAAGAGAATCAGAGGAATCACATAACAGGTAATTAAATCTCGTATTAATTACTGATAATCGTTGGTCTAGGCTTAAGTTCTAGACTGGCGGAGGTGTAATAACACCCACCTTCCTGATACATGACTATATACTGTATGTGTTTTTTCAAATGTACATCTTCTATACACAACTCCTAGTATAACACCACCATATCTCAGGTACAGATATAAGGATCATTTCTTCTCATTATCCTCTGTCTTTTATTTCATAACCCACCTGATCTGAGCGGTGACACAATCAATACAATGATTACGCGACACTCACCACAGCATTCACCCTAGACCAGGGACTGACAGAACACAGCATTTACACTAGGTGTGCATTGACTGAGCACAGTAGGTATACAATACTCTGGAATGACTGACCACAACATTTACAATAGACTGTGCACCGACTGACTATTGTATTTACACTAAGTGGGGACCGACCGAGCACAGTAATAATACCATACTGTGGACTGATTGTCTATATCATTTGCACTAGTCTGTGGTCTAACTGACCACAACATTCACAATAGATTATAGACCAGCTCATCCCAGCATTAACACTAGTTGTGGACTTATTAACCCCAGTATTTTTGTTGAACTAAGGACCGATTGATTCTAATATTTACACTACACTGTGGATTGATTGACCACAACATTTACAGAAGACTGTGGACTGACTTACTACAGCTTTTACAATAAACTGTGGTAAGACTAACCACAGTCATTATCCCTGAGATAAGTAATTTTGGCCCTAGTGTGTTATTGGTGTGTATAGCATGTAGCAGGAACATATTATCATATAGGTTGTCTTTTTACAGGTGACTGAATCCCAATGAGATATTAGAATGCGAAATTTTTGTTTGTGGACTACAAGAAGAGAATCAGAGGAATCACATAACAGGTAATTAATTCTCGTATTAATTACTGATAATCGTTGGTCTAGGCTTAAGTTCTAGACTGGCGGAGGTGTAATAACACCCACCTTCCTGATACATGACAATATACTGTATGTGTTTTTTCAAATGTACATCTTCTATACACAACTCCTAGTATAACACCACCATATCTCAGGTACAGATATAAGGATCATTTCTTCTCATTATCCTCTGTCTTTTATTTCATAACCCACCTGATCTGAGCGGTGACACAATCAATACCATGATGACGCGACATTCACCACAGCATTCACCCTAGACCAGGGAATGACAGAACACAGCATTTACACTAGGTGTGCATTGACTGAGCACAGTAGTTATACAATACTCTGGAATGACTGACCACAACATTTACAATAGACTATGCACCGACTGACCATTGTATTTACACTAGGTGGGGACCGACCGAGCACAGTAATAATACCATACTGTGGACTGACTGTCTATATCATTTGCACTAGTCTGTGGTCTAACTGACCACAACATTCACAATAGATTATAGACCGGCTCATCCCAGCATTAACACTAGTTGTGGACTTATTAACCCCAGTATTTTTGTTGAACTAATGACCGATTGATTCTAATATTTACACTACACTGTGAATTGATTGACCACAACATTTACAGTAGACTGTGGACTGACTGACTACAGCTTTTACAATAAACTGTGGAAAGACTAACCACAGTCATTATCCCTGAGATAAGTAATTTTGGCCCTAGTGTGTTATTGGTGTGTATAGCATGTAGCAGGAACATATTATCATATAGGTTGTCTTTTTACAGGTGACTGAATCCCAATGAGATATTAGAATGTGAAATTTTTGTTTGTGGACTCCAAGAAGAGAATCAGAGGAATCACATAACAGGTAATTAATTCTCGTATTAATTACTGATAATCGTTGGTCTAGGCTTAAGTTCTAGACTGGCGGAGGTGTAATAACACCCACCTTCCTGATACATGACAATATACTGTATGTGTTTTTTCAAATGTACATCTTCTATACACAACTCCTAGTATAACACCACCATATCTCAGGTACAGAGATAAGGATCATTTCTTCTCATTATCCTCTGTCTTTTATTTCATAACCCACCTGATCTGAGCGGTGACACAATCAATACCATGATTACGCGACACTCACCACAGCATTCACCCTAGACCAGGGACTGACAGAACACAGCATTTACACTAGGTGTGCATTGACTGAGCACAGTAGTTATACAATACTCTGGAATGACTGACCACAACATTTACAATAGACTGTGCACCGACTGACCATTGTATTTACACTAGGTGGGGACCGACCGAGCACTGTAATAATACCATACTGTGGACTGACTGTCTATATCATTTGCACTAGTCTGTGGTCTAACTGACCACAACATTCACAATAGATTATAGACCATCTCATCCCAGCATTAACACTAGTTGTGGACTTATTAACCCCAGTATTTTTGTTGAACTAAGGACCGATTGAATCTAATATTTACACTACACTGTGGATTGATTGACCACAACATTTACAGTAGACTGTGGACTGACTGACTACAGCTTTTACAATAAACTGTGGAAAGACTAACCACAGTCATTATCCCTGAGATAAGTAATTTTGGCCCTAGTGTGTTATTGGTGTGTATAGCATGTAGCAGGAACATATTATCATATAGGTTGTCTTTTTACAGGTGACTGAATCCCAATGAGATATTAGAATGTGAAATTTTTGTTTGTGGACTCCAAGAAGAGAATCAGAGGAATCACATAACAGGTAATTAATTCTCGTATTAATTACTGATAATCGTTGGTCTAGGCTTAAGTTCTAGACTGGCGGAGGTGTAATAACACCCACCTTCCTGATACATGACAATATACTGTATGTGTTTTTTCAAATGTACATCTTCTATACACAACTCCTAGTATAACACCACCATATCTCAGGTACAGAGATAAGGATCATTTCTTCTCATTATCCTCTGTCCTTTATTTCATAACCCACCTGATCTGAGCGGTGACACAATCAATACCATGATTACGCGACACTCACCACAGCATTCACCCTAGACCAGGGACTGACAGAACACAGCATTTACACTAGGTGTGCATTGACTGAGCACAATAGTTATACAATACTCTGGAATGACTGACCACAACATTTACAATAGACTGTGCACCGACTGACCATTGTATTTACACTAGGTGGGGACCGACCGAGCACAGTAATAATACCATACTGTGGACTGACTGTCTATATCATTTGCACTAGTCTGTGGTCTAACTGACCACAACATTCACAATAGATTATAGACCGGCTCATCCCAGCATTAACACTAGTTGTGGACTTATTAACCCCAGTATTTTTGTTGAACTAAGGACCGATTGATTCTAATATTTACACTACACTGTGGATTGATTGACCACAACATTTACAGTAGACTGTGGACTGACTGACTACAGCTTTTACAATAAACTGTGGAAAGACTAACCACAGTCATTATCCCTGAGATAAGTAATTTTGGCCCTAGTGTGTTATTGGTGTGTATAGCATGTAGCAGGAACATATTATCATATAGGTTGTGTTTTTACAGGTGACTGAATCCCAATGAGATATTAGAATGTGAAATTTTTGTTTGTGGACTACAAGAAGAGAATCAGAGGAATCACATAACAGGTAATTAATTCTCGTATTAATTACTGATAATCGTTGATCTAGGCTTAAGTTCTAGACTGGCGGAGGTGTAATAACACCCACCTTCCTGATACATGACAATATACTGTATGTGTTTTTTCAAATGTACATCTTCTATACACAACTCCTAGTATAACACCACCATATCTCAGGTACGGAGATAAGGATCATTTCGTCTCATTATCCTCTGTCTTTTATTTCATAACCCACCTGATCTGAGCGGTGACACAATCAATACCATGATTGCGCGACACTCACCACAGCATTCACCCTAGACCAGGGACTGACAGAACACAGCATTTACACTAGGTGTGCATTGACTGAGCACAGTAGTTATACAATACTCTGGAATGACTGACCACAACATTTACAATAGACTGTGCACCGACTGACCATTGTATTTACACTAGGTGGGGACCGACCGAGCACAGTAATAATACCATACTGTGGACTGACTGTCTATATCATTTGCACTAGTCTGTGGTCTAACTGACCACAACATTCACAATAGATTATAGACCGGCTCATCCCAACATTAACACTAGTTGTGGACTTATTAACCCCAGTATTTTTGTTGAACTAAGGACCGATTGATTCTAATATTTACACTACACTGTGGATTGATTGACCACAACATTTACAGTAGACTGTGGACTGACTGACTACAGCTTTTACAATAAACTGTGGAAAGACTAACCACAGTCATTATCCCTGAGATAAGTAATTTTGGCCCTAGTGTGTTATTGGTGTGTACAGCATGTAGCAGGAACATATTATCATATAGGTTGTCTTTTTACAGGTGACTGAATCCCAATGAGATATTAGAATGTGAAATTTTTGTTTGTGGACTCCAAGAAGAGAATCAGAGGAATCACATAACAGGTAATTAATTCTCATATTAATTACTGATAATCGTTGGTCTAGGCTTAAGTTCTAGACTGGCGGAGGTGTAATAACACCCACCTTCCTGATACATGACAATATACTGTATGTGTTTTTTCAAATGTACATCTTCTATACACAACTCCTAGTATAACACCACCATATCTCAGGTACAGATATACGGATCATTTCTTCTCATTATCCTCTGTCTTTTATTTCATAACCCACCTGATCTGAGCGGTGACACAATCAATACCATGATTACGCGACACTCACCACAGCATTCACCCTAGACCAGGGACTGACAGAACACAGCATTTACACTAGGTGTGCATTGACTGAGCACAATAGTTATACAATACTCTGGAATTACTGACCACAACATTTACAATAGACTGTGCACCGACTGACCATTGTATTTACACTAGGTGGGGACCGACCAAGCACAGTAATAATACCATACTGTGGACTGACTGTCTATATCATTTGCACTAGTCTGTGGTCTAACTGACCACAACATTCACAATAGATTATAGACCGGCTCATCCCAGCATTAACACTAGTTGTGGACTTATTAACCCCAGTATTTTTGTTGAACTAAGGACCGATTGAATCTAATATTTACACTACACTGTGGATTGATTGACCACAACATTTACAGTAGACTGTGGACTGACTGACTACAGCTTTTACAATAAACTGTGGAAAGACTAACAACAGTCATTATCCTTGAGATAAGTAATTTTGGCCCTAGTGTGTTATTGGTGTGTATAGCATGTAGCATGAACATATTATCATATAGGTTGTCTTTTTACAGGTGACTGAATCCCAGTGAGATATTAGAATGTGAAATTTTTGTTTGTGGACTCCAAGAAGAGAATCAGAGGAATCACATAACAGGTAATTAATTCTCGTATTAATTACTGATAATCGTTGGTCTAGGCTTAAGTTCTAGACTGGCGGAGGTGTAATAACACCCACCTTCCTGATACATGACAATATACTGTATGTGTTTTTTCAAATGTACATCTTCTATACACAACTCCTAGTATAACACCACCATATCTCAGGTACAGAGATAAGGATCATTTCTTCTCATTATCCTCTGTCTTTAATTTCATAACCCACCTGATCTGAGCGGTGACACAATCAATACCATGATTACGCGACACTCACCACAGCATTCACCCTAGACCAGGGACTGACAGAACACAGAATTTACACTAGGTGTGCATTGACTGAGCACAGTAGTTATACAATACTCTGGAATGACTGACCACAACATTTACAATAGACTGTGCACTGACTGACCATTGTAATTACACTAGGTGGGGACCGACCGAGCACAGTAATAATACCATACTGTGGACTGACTGTCTATATCATTTGCACTAGTCTGTGGTCTAACTGACCACAACATTCACAATAGATTATAGACCGGCTCATCCCAACATTAACACTAGTTGTGGACTTATTAACCCCAGTATTTTTGTTGAACTAAGGACCGATTGATTCTAATATTTACACTACACTGTGGATTGATTGACCACAACATTTACAGTAGACTGTGGACTGACTGACTACAGCTTTTACAATAAACTGTGGAAAGACTAACCACAGTCATTATCCCTGAGATAAGTAATTTTGGCCCTAGTGTGTTATTGGTGTGTATAGCATGTAGCAGGAACATATTATCATATAGGTTGTCTTTTTACAGGTGACTGAATCCCAATGAGATATTAGAATGTGAAATTTTTGTTTGTGGACTCCAAGAAGAGAATCAGAGGAAACACATAACAGGTAATTAATTCTCGTATTAATTACTGATAATCGTTGGTCTAGGCTTAAGTTCTAGACTGGCGGAGGTGTAATAACACCCACCTTCCTGATACATGACAATATACTGTATGTGTTTTTTCAAATGTACATCTTCTATACACAACTCCTAGTATAACACCACCATATCTCAGGTACAGAGATAAGGATCATTTCTTCTCATTATCCTCTGTCTTTAATTTCATAACCCACCTGATCTGAGCGGTGACACAATCAATACCATGATTACGCGACACTCACCACAGCATTCACCCTAGACCAGGGACTGACAGAACACAGCATTTACACTAGGTGTGCATTGACTGAGCACAGTAGTTATACAATACTCTGGAATGACTGACCACAACATTTACAATAGACTGTGCACCGACTGACCATTGTATTTACACTAGGTGGGGACCGACCGAGCACAGTAATAATACCATACTGTGGACTGACTGTCTATATCATTTGCACTAGTCTGTGGTCTAACTGACCACAACATTCACAATAGATTATAGACCGGCTCATCCCAACATTAACACTAGTTGTGGACTTATTAACCCCAGTATTTTTGTTGAACTAAGGACCGATTGATTCTAATATTTACACTACACTGTGGATTGATTAACCACAACATTTACAGTAGACTGTGGACTGACTGACTACAGCTTTTACAATAAACTGTGGAAAGACTAACCACAGTCATTATCCCTGAGATAAGTAATTTTGGCCCTAGTGTGTTATTGGTGTGTATAGCATGTAGCAGGAACATATTATCATATAGGTTGTCTTTTTACAGGTGACTGAATCCCAATGAGATATTAGAATGTGAAATTTTTGTTTGTGTACTCCAAGAAGAGAATCAGAGGAATCACATAACAGGTAATTAATTCTCGTATTAATTACTGATAATCGTTGGTCTAGGCTTAAGTTCTAGACTGGCGGAGGTGTAATAACACCCACCTTCCTGATACATGACAATATACTGTATGTGTTTTTTCAAATGTACATCTTCTATACACAACTCCTAGTATAACACCACCATATCTCAGGTACAGATATACGGATCATTTCTTCTCATTATCCTCTGTCTTTTATTTCATAACCCACCTGATCTGAGCGGTGACACAATCAATACCATGATTACGCGACACTCACCACAGCATTCACCCTAGACCAGGGACTGACAGAACACAGCATTTACACTAGGTGTGCATTGACTGAGCACAGTAGTTATACAATACTCTGGAATGACTGACCACAACATTTACAATAGACTGTGCACCGACTGACCATTGTATTTACACTAGGTGGGGACCGACCGAGCACAGTAATAATACCATACTGTGGACTGACTGTCTATATCATTTGCACTAGTCTGTGGTCTAACTGACCACAACATTCACAATAGATTATAGACCGGCTCATCCCAGCATTAACACTAGTTGTGGACTTATTAACCCCAGTATTTTTGTTGAACTAAGGAACGATTGATTCTAATATTTACACTACACTGTGGATTGATTAACCACAACATTTACAGTAGACTGTGGACTGACTGACTACAGCTTTTACAATAAACTGTGGCAAGACTAACCACAGTCATTATCCCTGAGATAAGTAATTTTGGCCCTAGTGTGTTATTGGTGTGTATAGCATGTAGCAGGAACATATTATCATATAGTTTGTCTTTTTACAGGTGACTGAATCCCAATGAGATATTAGAATGTGAAATTTTTGTTTGTGTACTCCAAGAAGAGAATCAGAGGAATCACATAACAGGTAATTAATTCTCGTATTAATTACTGATAATCGTTGGTCTAGGCTTAAGTTCTAGACTGGCGGAGGTGTAATAACACCCACCTTCCTGATACATGACAATATACTGTATGTGTTTTTTCAAATGTACATCTTCTATACACAACTCCTAGTATAACACCACCATATCTCAGGTACAGAGATAAGGATCATTTCTTCTCATTATCCTCTGTCCTTTATTTCATAACCCACCTGATCTGAGCGGTGACACAATCAATACCATGATTGCGCGACACTCACCACAGCATTCACCCTAGACCAGGGACTGACAGAACACAGCATTTACACTAGGTGTGCATTGACTGAGCACAGTAGTTATACAATACTCTGGAATTACTGACCACAACATTTACAATAGACTGTGCACCGACTGACCATTGTATTTACACTAGGTGGGGACCGACCGAGCACAGTAATAATACCATACTGTGGACTGACTGTCTATATCATTTGCACTAGTCTGTGGTCTAACTGACCACAACATTCACAATAGATTATAGACCGGCTCATCCCAGCATTAACACTAGTTGTGGACTTATTAACCCCAGTATTTTTGTTGAACTAAGGACCGATTGATTCTAATATTTACACTACACTGTGGATTGATTGACCACAACATTTACAGTAGACTGTGGACTGACTGACTACAGCTTTTACAATAAACTGTGGAAAGACTAACCACAGTCATTATCCCTGAGATAAGTAATTTTGGCCCTAGTGTGTTATTGGTGTGTATAGCATGTAGCAGGAACATATTATCATATAGGTTGTCTTTTTACAGGTGACTGAATCCCAATGAGATATTAGAATGCAAAATTTTTGTTTGTGGACTACAAGAAAAGAATCAGAGGAATCACATAACAGGTAATTAATTCTCGTATTAATTACTGATAATCGTTGGTCTAGGCTTAAGTTCTAGACTGGCGGAGGTGTAATAACACCCACCTTCCTGATACATGACAATATACTGTATGTGTTTTTTCAAATGTACATCTTCTATACACAACTCCTAGTATAACACCACCATATCTCAGGTACAGATATACGGATCATTTCTTCTCATTATCCTCTGTCTTTTATTTCATAACCCACCTGATCTGAGCGGTGACACAATCAATACCATGATTACGCGACACTCACCACAGCATTCACCCTAGACCAGGGACTGACAGAACACAGCATTTACACTAGGTGTGCATTGACTGAGCACAGTAGTTATACAATACTCTGGAATTACTGACCACAACATTTACAATAGACTGTGCACCGACTGACCATTGTATTTACACTAGGTGGGGACCGACCGAGCACAGTAATAATACCATACTGTGGACTGACTGTCTATATCATTTGCACTAGTCTGTGGTCTAACTGACCAAAACATTCACAATAGATTATAGACCGGCTCATCCCAGCATTAACACTAGTTGTGGACTTATTAACCCCAGTATTTTTGTTGAACTAAGGAACGATTGATTCTAATATTTACACTACACTGTGGACTGACTGACCACAACATTTACAGTAGACTGTGGACTGACTGACTACAGCTTTTACAATAAACTGTGGCAAGACTAACCACAGTCATTATCCCTGAGATAAGTAATTTTGGCCCTAGTGTGTTATTGGTGTGTATAGCATGTAGCAGGAACATATTATCATATAGTTTGTCTTTTTACAGGTGACTGAATCCCAATGAGATATTAGAATGTGAAATTTTTGTTTGTGGACTCCAAGAAGAGAATCAGAGGAATCACATAACAGGTAATTAATTCTCGTATTAATTACTGATAATCGTTGGTCTAGGCTTAAGTTCTAGACTGGCGGAGGTGTAATAACACCCACCTTCCTGATACATGACAATATACTGTATGTGTTTTTTCAAATGTACATCTTCTATACACAACTCCTAGTATAACACCACCATATCTCAGGTACAGAGATAAGGATCATTTCTTCTCATTATCCTCTGTCTTTTATTTCATAACCCACCTGATCTGAGCGGTGACACAATCAATACCATGATTACGTGACACTCACCACAGCATTCACCCTAGACCAGGGACTGACAGAACACAGCATTTACACTAGGTGTGCATTGACTGAGCACAGTAGTTATACAATACTCTGGAATTACTGACCACAACATTTACAATAGACTGTGCACCGACTGACCATTGTATTTACACTAGGTGGGGACCGACCGAGCACAGTAATAATACCATACTGTGGACTGACTGTCTATATCATTTGCATTAGTCTGTGGTCTAACTGACCACAACATTCACAATAGATTATAGACCGGCTCATCCCAGCATTAACACTAGTTGTGGACTTATTAACCCCAGTATTTTTGTTGAACTAAGGACCGATTGATTCTAATATTTACACTACACTGTGGATTGATTAACCACAACATTTACAGTAGACTGTGGACTGAGTGACTACAGCTTTTACAATAAACTGTGGAAAGACTAACCACAGTCATTATCCCTGAGATAAGTAATTTTGGCCCTAGTGTGTTATTGGTGTGTATAGCATGTAGCAGGAACATATTATCATATAGGTTGTCTTTTTACAGGTGACTGAATCCCAATGAGATATTAGAATGTGAAATTTTTGTTTGTGGACTCCAAGAAGAGAATCAGAGGAATCACATAACAGGTAATTAATTCTCGTATTAATTACTGATAATCGTTGGTCTAGGCTTAAGTTCTAGACTGGCGGAGGTGTAATAACACCCACCTTCCTGATACATGACAATATACTGTATGTGTTTTTTCAAATGTACATCTTCTATACACAACTCCTAGTATAACACCACCATATCTCAGGTACAGAGATAAGGATCATTTCTTCTCATTATCCTCTGTCTTTAATTTCATAACCCACCTGATCTGAGCGGTGACACAATCAATACCATGATTACGCGACACTCACCACAGCATTCACCCTAGACCAGGGACTGACAGAACACAGAATTCACACTAGATGTGCATTGACTGAGCACAGTAGTTATACAATACTCTGGAATGACTGACCACAACATTTACAATAGACTGTGCACCGACTGACCATTGTATTTACACTAGGTGGGGACCGACCGAGCACAGTAATAATACCATACTGTGGACTGACGGTCTTTATCATTTGCATTAGTCTGTGGTCTAACTGACCACAACATTCACAATAGATTATAGACCGGCTCATCCCAGCATTAACACTAGTTGTGGACTTATTAACCCCAGTATTTTTGTTGAACTAAGGACCGATTGATTCTAATATTTATACTACACTGTGGATTGATTAACCACAACATTTACAGTAGACTGTGGACTGAGTGACTACAGCTTTTACAATAAACTGTGGCAAGACTAACCACAGTCATTATCCCTGAGATAAGTAATTTTGGCCCTAGTGTGTTATTGGTGTGTATAGCATGTAGCAGGAACATATTATCATATAGGTTGTCTTTTTACAGGTGACTGAATCCCAATGAGATATTAGAATGTGAAATTTTTGTTTGTGGACTCCAAGAAGAGAATCAGAGGAATCACATAACAGGTAATTAAATCTCGTATTAATTACTGATAATCGTTGGTCTAGGCTTAAGTTCTAGACTGGCTGAGGTGTAATAACACCCACCTTCCTGATACATGACAATATACTGTATGTGTTTTTTCAAATGTACATCTTCTATACACAACTCCTAGTATAACACGACCATATCTCAGGTACAGAGATAAGGATCATTTCGTCTCATTATCCTCTGTCTTTTATTTCATAACCCACCTGATCTGAGCGGTGACACAATCAATACCATGATTACGCGACACTCACCACAGCATTCACCCTAGACCAGGGACTGACAGAACACAGCATTTACACTAGGTGTGCGTTGACTGAGCACAGTAGTTATACAATACTCTGGAATGACTGACCACAACATTTACAATAGACTGTGCACCGACTGACCATTGTATTTACACTAGGTGGGGACCGACCGAGCACAGTAGTAATACCATACTGTGGACTGACTGTCTATATCATTTGCACTAGTCTGTGGTCTAACTGACCACAACATTCACAATAGATTATAGACCGGCTCATCCCAGCATTAACACTAGTTGTGGACTTATTAACCCCAGTATTTTTGTTGAACTAAGGAACGATTGATTCTAATATTTACACTACACTGTGGATTGATTAACCACAACATTTACAGTAGACTGTGGACTGACTGACTACAGCTTTTACAATAAACTGTGGCAAGACTAACCACAGTCATTATCCCTGAGATAAGTAATTTTGGCCCTAGTGTGTTATTGGTGTGTATAGCATGTAGCAGGAACATATTATCATATAGTTTGTCTTTTTACAGGTGACTGAATCCCAATGAGATATTAGAATGTGAAATTTTTGTTTGTGGACTCCAAGAAGAGAATCAGAGGAATCACATAACAGGTAATTAATTCTCGTATTAATTACTGATAATCGTTGGTCTAGGCTTAAGTTCTAGACTGGCGGAGGTGTAATAACACCCACCTTCCTGATACATGACAATATACTGTATGTGTTTTTTCAAATGTACATCTTCTATACACAACTCCTAGTATAACACCACCATATCTCAGGTACAGATATAAGGATCATTTCTTCTCATTATCCTCTGTCCTTTATTTCATAACCCACCTGATCTGAGCGGTGACACAATAAATACCATGATTACGCGACACTCACCACAGCATTCACCCTAGACCAGGGACTGACAGAACACAGCATTTACACTAGGTGTGCATTGACTGAGCACAGTAGTTATACAATACTCTGGAATTACTGACCACAACATTTACAATAGACTGTGCACCGACTGACCATTGTATTTACACTAGGTGGGGACCGACCGAGCACAGTAATAATACCATACTGTGGACTGACTGTCTATATCATTTGCACTAGTCTGTGGCCTAACTGACCACAACATTCACAATAGATTATAGACCGCGTCATCCCAGCATTAACACTAGTTGTGGACTTATTAACCCCAGTATTTTTGTTGAACTAAGGACCGATTGATTCTAATATTTACACTACACTGTGGATTGATTGACCACAACATTTACAGTAGACTGTGGACTGACTGACTACAGCTTTTACAATAAACTGTGGAAAGACTAACCACAGTCATTATCCCTGAGATAAGTAATTTTGGCCCTAGTGTGTTATTGGTGTGTATAGCATGTAGCAGGAACATATTATCATATAGGTTGTGTTTTTACAGGTGACTGAATCCCAGTGAGATATTAGAATGTGAAATTTTTGTTTGTGGACTCCAAGAAGAGAATCAGAGGAATCACATAACAGGTAATTAATTCTCGTATTAATTACTGATAATCGTTGGTCTAGGCTTAAGTTCTAGACTGGCGGAGGTGTAATAACACCCACCTTCCTGATACATGACAATATACTGTATGTGTTTTTTCAAATGTACATCTTCTATACACAACTCCTAGTATAACACCACCATATCTCAGGTACAGAGATAAGGATCATTTCTTCTCATTATCCTTTGTCTTTAATTTCATAACCCACCTGATCTGAGCGGTGACACAATCAATACCATGATTGCGCGACACTCACCACAGCATTCACCCTAGACCAGGGACTGACAGAACACAGCATTTACACTAGGTGTGCATTGACTGAGCACAATAGTTATACAATACTCTGGAATGACTGACCACAACATTTACAATAGACTGTGCACCGACTGACCATTGTATTTACACTAGGTGGGGACCGACCGAGCACAGTAATAATACCATACTGTGGACTGACTGTCTATATCATTTGCATTAGTCTGTGGTCTAACTGACCACAACATTCACAATAGATTATAGACCGGCTCATCCCAACATTAACACTAGTTGTGGACTTATTAACCCCAGTATTTTTGTTGAACTAAGGAACGATTGATTCTAATATTTACACTACACTGTGGATTGATTGACCACAGCATTTACAGTAGACTGTGGACTGACTGACTACAGCTTTTACAATAAACTGTGGAAAGACTAACCACAGTCATTATCCCTGAGATAAGTAATTTTGGCCCTAGTGTGTTATTGGTGTGTATAGCATGTAGCAGGAACATATTATCATATAGGTTGTCTTTTTACAGGTGACTGAATCCCAATGAGATATTAAAATGTGAAATTTTTGTTTGTGGTCTCCAAGAAGAAAATCAGAGGAATCACATAACAGGTAATTAATTCTCGTATTAATTACTGATAATCGTTGGTCTAGGCTTAAGTTCTAGACTGGCGGAGGTGTAATAACACCCACCTTCCTGATACATGACAATATACTGTATGTGTTTTTTCAAATGTACATCTTCTATACAGAACTCCTAGTATAACACCACCATATCTCAGGTACAGAGATAAGGATCATTTCGTCTCATTATCCTCTGTCTTTTATTTCATAACCCACCTGATCTGAGCGGTGACACAATCAATACCATGATTACGCGACACTCACCACAGCATTCACCCTAGACCAGGGACTGACAGAACACAGCATTTACACTAGGTGTGCGTTGACTGAGCACAGTAGTTATACAATACTCTGGAATGACTGACCACAACATTTACAATAGACTGTGCACCGACTGACCATTGTATTTACACTAGGTGGGGACCGACCGAGCACAGTAATAATACCATACTGTGGACTGACTGTCTATATCATTTGCACTAGTCTGTGGTCTAACTGACCACAACATTCACAATAGATTATAGACCGGCTCATCCCAACATTAACACTAGTTGTGGACTTATTAACCCCAGTATTTTTGTTGAACTAAGGACCGATTGATTCTAATATTTACACTACACTGTGGATTGATTGACCACAACATTTACAGTAGACTGTGGACTGAGTGACTACAGCTTTTACAATAAACTGTGGCAAGACTAACCACAGTCATTATCCCTGAGATAAGTAATTTTGGCCCTAGTGTGTTATTGGTGTGTATAGCATGTAGCAGGAACATATTATCATATAGGTTGTCTTTTTACAGGTGACTGAATCCCAATGAGATATTAGAATGTGAAATTTTTGTTTGTGGACTCCAAGAAGAGAATCAGAGGAATCACATAACAGGTAATTAATTCTCGTATTAATTACTGATAATCGTAGGTCTAGGCTTAAGTTCTAGACTGGCGGAGGTGTAATAACACCCACCTTCCTGATACATGACAATATACTGTATGTGTTTTTTCAAATGTACATCTTCTATACACAACTCCTAGTATAACACCACCATATCTCAGGTACAGATATAAGGATCATTTCTTCTCATTATCCTCTGTCTTTTATTTCATAACCCACCTGATCTGAGCGGTGACACAATCAATACCATGATTACGCGACACTCACCACAGCATTCACCCTAGACCAGGGACTGACAGAACACAGCATTTACACTAGGTGTGCATTGACTGAGCACAGTAGTTATACAATACTCTGGAATGAATGACCACAACATTTACAATAGACTGTGCACCGACTGACCATTGTATTTACACTAGGTGGGGACCGACCGAGCACAGTAATAATACCATACTGTGGACTGACTGTCTATATCATTTGCACTAGTCTGTGGTCTAACTGACCACAACATTCACGATAGATTATAGACCGGCTCATCCCAGCATTAACACTAGTTGTGGACTTATTAACCCCAGTATTTTTGTTGAACTAAGGACCGATTGATTCTAATATTTACACTACACTGTGGACTGATTGACCACAACATTTACAGTAGACTGTGGACTGACTGACTACAGCTCTTACAATAAACTGTGGAAAGACTAACCACAGTCATTATCCCTGAGATAAGTAATTTTGGCCCTAGTGTGTTATTGGTGTGTATAGCATGTAGCAGGAACATATTATCATATAGGTTGTCTTTTTACAGGTGACTGAATCCCAATGAGATATTAGAATGCAAAATTTTTGTTTGTGGACTCCAAGAAGAGAATCAGAGGAATCACATAACAGGTAATTAATTCTCGTATTAATTACTGATAATCGTTGGTCTAGGCTTAAGTTCTAGACTGGCTGAGGTGTAATAACACCCACCTTCCTGATACATGACAATATACTGTATGTGTTTTTTCAAATGTACATCTTCTATACACAACTCCTAGTATAACACCACCATATCTCAGGTACAGAGATAAGGATCATTTCGTCTCATTATCCTCTGTCTTTTATTTCATAACCCACCTGATCTGAGCGGTGACACAATCAATACCATGATTACGCGACACTCACCACAGCATTCACCCTAGACCAGGGACTGACAGAACACAGCATTTACACTAGGTGTGCGTTGACTGAGCACAGTAGTTATACAATACTCTGGAATGACTGACCACAACATTTACAATAGTCTGTGCACCGACTGACCATTGTATTTACACTAGGTGGGGACCGACCGAGCACAGTAATAATACCATACTGTGGACTGACTGTCTATATCATTTGCACTAGAAAAAAGAGAGGGGTCGCTCACTGGTCTATTCGGGTGCTCTGAAGAAAAGAGTAATCTCAATTGCAAAACGAACTTCGGCACTCCATACATGAAAATATAAGAAATATTGTATCTAGACTAATGTCACTTTGAAAAATTAAGGTTTTTTGCGCATAATTTGGCCAATTTATGTGTGCCCATCAACCACGACAAGGTCACCTTCGTATGATGGGAAACTACGCTACGCTACCACTGGATATGCCACTCTTGGGCTGTAAGCCTGTATGGACAATATGTCTATGCTTGGGCTTTTAACCTACAATGTATGGGCTGGTAGAGCTAGTTAAAACCACCTGTGACTGAATGGGAGGGACACATGGTCAGAAAAAAGGCTGTCAAACTTCTAATAGTGTGAACACGTACCTGCTGCAATGCTCCAGGAGCGGGATCCCAAAAATGATTAATAGAAAAAAGAGAGGGGTCGCTCACTGGTCTATTCGGGTGCTCTGAAGAAAAGAGTAATCTCAATTGCAAAAAGAACTTCGGCACTCCATACATGAAAATATAAGAAATATTGTATCTAGACTAATGTCACTTTGAAAAATGAAGTTTTTTTGCGCATAATTTGGCCAATTTATGTGTGCCCATCAACCACGACAAGGTCACCTTCGTATGATGGGAAACTACGCTACGCTACCACTGGATATGCCACTCTTGGGCTGTAAGCCTGTATGGACAATATGTCTATGCTTGGGCTTTTAACCTACAATGTATGGGCTGGTAGAGCTAGTTAAAACCACCTGTGACTGAATGGGAGGGACACATGGTCAGAAAAAAGGCTGTCAAACTTCTAATAGTGTGAACACGTACCTGCTGCAATGCTCCAGGAGCGGGATCCCAAAAATGATTAATAGAAAAAAGAGGGGTCGCTCACTGGTCTATTCGGGTGCTCTGAAGAAAAGCATTTGCACTAGTCTGTGGTCTAACTGACCACAACATTCACAATAGATTATAGACCGGCTCATCCCAGCATTAACACTAGTTGTGGACTTATTAACCCCAGTATTTTTGTTGAACTAAGGACCGATTGATTCTAATATTTACACTACACTGTGGACTGACTGACCACTACATTTACAGTAGACTGTGGACTGACTGACTACAGCTTTTACAATAAACTGTGGAAAGACTAACCACAGTCATTATCCCTGAGATAAGTAATTTTGGCCCTAGTGTGTTATTGGTGTGTATAGCATGTAGCAGGAACATATTATCATATAGGTTGTCTTTTTACAGGTGACTGAATCCCAATGAGATATTAGAATGTGAAATTTTTGTTTGTGGACTCCAAGAAAAGAATCAGAGGAATCACATAACAGGTAATTAATTCTCGTATTAATTACTGATAATTGTTGGTCTAGGCTTAAGTTCTAGACTGGCGGAGGTGTAATAACACCCACGTTCCTGATACATGACAATATACTGTATGTGTTTTTTCAAATGTACATCTTCTATACACAACTCCTAGTATAACACCACCATATCTCAGGTACAGAGATAAGGATCATTTCTTCTCATTATCCTCTGTCTTTTATTTCATAACCCACCTGATCTGAGCGGTGACACAATCAATACCATGATTACGCGACCCTCACCACAGCATTCACCCTAGACCAGGGACTGACAGAACACAGCATTTACACTAGGTGTGCATTGACTGAGCACAGTAGTTATACAATACTCTGGAATTACTGACCACAACATTTACAATAGACTGTGCACCGACTGACCATTGTATTTACAATAGGTGGGGACCGACCGAGCACAGTAATAATACCATACTGTGGACTGACTGTCTATATCATTTGCACTAGAAAAAAGAGAGGGGTCGCTCACTGGTCTATTCGGGTGCTCTGAAGAAAAGAGTAATCTCAATTGCAAAAAGGAACTTCGGCACTCCATACATGAAAATATAAGAAATATTGTATCTAGACTAATGTCACTTTGAAAAATGAAGGTTTTTTGCGCATAATTTGGCCAATTTATGTGTGCCCATCAACCACGACAAGGTCACCTTCGTATGATGGGAAACTACGCTACGCTACCACTGGATATGCCACTCTTGGGCTGTAAGCCTGTATGGACAATATGTCTATGCTTGGGCTTTTAACCTACAATGTATGGGCTGGTAGAGCTAGTTAAAACCACCTGTGACTGAATGGGAGGGACACATGGTCAGAAAAAAGGCTGTCAAACTTCTAATAGTGTGAACACGTACCTGCTGCAATGCTCCAGGAGCGGGATCCCAAAAATGATTAATAGAAAAAAGAGAGGGGTCGCTCACTGGTCTATTCTGGTGCTCTGAAGAAAAGAGTAATCTCAATTGCAAAAAGAACTTCGGCACTCCATACATGAAAATATAAGAAATATTGTATCTAGACTAATGTCACTTTGAAAAATGAAGGTTTTTTGCGCATAATTTGGCCAATTTATGTGTGCCCATCAACCAAGATAAGGTCACCTTCGTATGATGGGAAACTACGCTACGCTACCTCTGGATATGCCACTCTTGGGCTGTAAGCCTGTATGGACAATATGTCTATGCTTGGGCTTTTAACCTACAATGTATGGGCTGGTAGAGCTAGTTAAAACCACCTGTGACTGAATGGGAGGGACACATGGTCAGAAAAAAGGCTGTCAAACTTCTAATAGTGTGAACACGTACCTGCTGCAATGCTCCAGGAGCGGGATCCCAAAAATGATTAATAGAAAAAAGAGAGGGGTCGCTCACTGGTCTATTCGGGTGCTCTGAAGAAAAGAGTAATCTCAATTGCAAAAAGAACTTCGGCACTCCATACATGAAAATATAAGAAATATTGTATCTAGACTAATGTCACTTTGAAAAATGAAGGTTTTTTGCGCATAATTTGGCCAATTTATGTGTGCCCATCAACCACGACAAGGTCACCTTCGTATGATGGGAAACTACGCTACGCTACCACTGGATATGCCACTCTTGGGCTGTAAGCCTGTATGGACAATATGTCTCTGCTTGGGCTTTTAACCTACAATGTATGGGCTGGTAGAGCTAGTTAAAACCACCTGTGACTGAATGGGAGGGACACATGGTCAGAAAAAGGGCTGTCAAACTTCTAATAGTGTGAACACGTACCTGCTGCAATGCTCCAGGAGCGGGATCCCAAAAATGATTAATAGAAAAAAGAGAGGGGTCGCTCACTGGTCTATTCGGGTGCTCTGAAGAAAAGCATTTGCACTAGTCTGTGGTCTAACTGACCACAACATTCACAATAGATTATAGACCGGCTCATCCCAGCATTAACACTAGTTGTGGACTTATTAACCCCAGTATTTTTGTTGAACTAAGGACCGATTGATTCTAATATTTACACTACACTGTGGATTGATTAACCACAACATTTACAGTAGACTGTGGACTGAGTGACTACAGCTTTTACAATAAACTGTGGCAAGACTAACCACAGTCATTATCCCTGAGATAAGTAATTTTGGCCCTAGTGTGTTATTGGTGTGTATAGCATGTAGCAGGAACATATTATCATATAGGTTGTCTTTTTACAGGTGACTGAATCCCAATGAGATATTAGAATGTGAAATTTTTGTTTGTGGACTCCAAGAAGAGAATCAGAGGAATCACATAACAGGTAATTAAATCTCGTATTAATTACTGATAATCGTTGGTCTAGGCTTAAGTTCTAGACTGGCGGAGGTGTAATAACACCCACCTTCCTGATACATGACTATATACTGTATGTGTTTTTTCAAATGTACATCTTCTATACACAACTCCTAGTATAACACAACCATATCTCAGGTACAGAGATAAGGATCATTTCTTCTCATTATCCTCTGTCTTTTATTTCATAACCCACCTGATCTGAGCGGTGACACAATCAATACAATGATTACGCGACACTCACCACAGCATTCACCCTAGACCAGGGACTGACAGAACACAGCATTTACACTAGGTGTGCATTGACTGAGCACAGTAGGTATACAATACTCTGGAATGACTGACCACAACATTTACAATAGACTGTGCACCGACTGACCATTGTATTTACACTAAGTGGGGACCGACCGAGCACAGTAATAATACCATACTGTGGACTGATTGTCTATATCATTTGCACTAGTCTGTGGTCTAACTGACCACAACATTCACAATAGATTATAGACCAGCTCATCCCAGCATTAACACTAGTTGTGGACTTATTAACCCCAGTATTTTTGTTGAACTAAGGACCGATTGATTCTAATATTTACACTACACTGTGGATTGATTGACCACAACATTTACAGAAGACTGTGGACTGACTTACTACAGCTTTTACAATAAACTGTGGTAAGACTAACCACAGTCATTATCCCTGAGATAAGTAATTTTGGCCCTAGTGTGTTATTGGTGTGTATAGCATGTAGCAGGAACATATTATCATATAGGTTGTCTTTTTACAGGTGACTGAATCCCAATGAGATATTAGAATGCGAAATTTTTGTTTGTGGACTACAAGAAGAGAATCAGAGGAATCACATAACAGGTAATTAATTCTCGTATTAATTACTGATAATCGTTGGTCTAGGCTTAAGTTCTAGACTGGCGGAGGTGTAATAACACCCACCTTCCTGATACATGACAATATACTGTATGTGTTTTTTCAAATGTACATCTTCTATACACAACTCCTAGTATAACACCACCATATCTCAGGTACAGAGGTAAGGATCATTTCTTCTCATTATCCTCTGTCTTTTATTTCATAACCCACCTGATCTGAGCGGTGACACAATCAATACCATGATGACGCGACATTCACCACAGCATTCACCCTAGACCAGGGAATGACAGAACACAGCATTTACACTAGGTGTGCATTGACTGAGCACAGTAGTTATACAATACTCTGGAATGACTGACCACAACATTTACAATAGACTATGCACCGACTGACCATTGTATTTACACTAGGTGGGGACCGACCGAGCACAGTAATAATACCATACTGTGGACTGACTGTCTATATCATTTGCACTAGTCTGTGGTCTACCTGACCACAACATTCACAATAGATTATAGACCGGCTCATCCCAGCATTAACACTAGTTGTGGACTTATTAACCCCAGTATTTTTGTTGAACTAATGACCGATTGATTCTAATATTTACACTACACTGTGAATTGATTGACCACAACATTTACAGTAGACTGTGGACTGACTGACTACAGCTTTTACAATAAACTGTGGAAAGACTAACCACAGTCATTATCCCTGAGATAAGTAATTTTGGCCCTAGTGTGTTATTGGTGTGTATAGCATGTAGCAGGAACATATTATCATATAGGTTGTCTTTTTACAGGTGACTGAATCCCAATGAGATATTAGAATGTGAAATTTTTGTTTGTGGACTCCAAGAAGAGAATCAGAGGAATCACATAACAGGTAATTAATTCTCGTATTAATTACTGATAATCGTTGGTCTAGGCTTAAGTTCTAGACTGGCGGAGGTGTAATAACACCCACGTTCCTGATACATGACAATATACTGTATGTGTTTTTTCAAATGTACATCTTCTATACACAACTCCTAGTATAACACCACCATATCTCAGGTACAGAGATAAGGATCATTTCTTCTCATTATCCTCTGTCTTTTATTTCATAACCCACCTGATCTGAGCGGTGACACAATCAATACCATGATTACGCGACACTCACCACAGCATTCACCCTAGACCAGGGACTGACAGAACACAGCATTTACACTAGGTGTGCATTGACTGAGCACAGTAGTTATACAATACTCTGGAATTACTGACCACAACATTTACAATAGACTGTGCACTGACTGACCATTGTATTTACACTAGGTGGGGACCGACCGAGCACAGTAATAATACCATACTGTGGACTGACTGTCTATATCATTTGCACTAGTCTGTGGTCTAACTGACTACAACATTCACAATAGATTATAGACCGGCTCATCCCAGCATTAACACTAGTTGTGGACTTATTAACCCCAGTATTTTTGTTGAACTAAGGACCGATTGATTCTAATATTTACACTACACTGTGGATTGATTGACCACAACATTTACAGAAGACTGTGGACTGACTTACTACAGCTTTTACAATAAACTGTGGTAAGACTAACCACAGTCATTATCCCTGAGATAAGTAATTTTGGCCCTAGTGTGTTATTGGTGTGTATAGCATGTAGCAGGAACATATTATCATATAGGTTGTCTTTTTACAGGTGACTGAATCCCAAAGAGATAGAAGAACGTGAAATTTTTGTTTGTGGACTCCAAGAAGAGAATCAGAGGAATCACATAACAGGTAATTAATTCTCGTATTAATTACTGATAATCGTTGGTCTAGGCTTAAGTTCTAGACTGGCGGAGGTGTAATAACACCCACCTTCCTGATACATGACAATATACTGTATGTGTTTTTTCAAATGTACATCTTCTATACACAACTCCTAGTATAACACCACCATATCTCAGGTACAGAGATAAGGATCATTTCTTCTCATTATCCTCTGTCTTTTATTTCATAACCCACCTGATCTGAGCGGTGACACAATCAATACCATGATTATGCGACACTCACCACAGCATTCACCCTAGACCAGGGACTGACAGAACACAGCATTTACACTAGGTGTGCATTGACTGAGCACAGTAGTTATACAATACTCTGGAATGACTGACCACAACATTTACAATAGACTGTGCACCGACTGACCATTGTATTTACACTAGGTGGGGACCGACCGAGCACTGTAATAATACCATACTGTGGACTGACTGTCTATATCATTTGCACTAGTCTGTGGTCTAACTGACCACAACATTCACAATAGATTATAGACCATCTCATCCCAGCATTAACACTAGTTGTGGACTTATTAACCCCAGTATTTTTGTTGAACTAAGGACCGATTGAATCTAATATTTACACTACACTGTGGATTGATTGACCACAACATTTACAGTAGACTGTGGACTGACTGACTACAGCTTTTACAATAAACTGTGGAAAGACTAACCACAGTCATTATCCCTGAGATAAGTAATTTTGGCCCTAGTGTGTTATTGGTGTGTATAGCATGTAGCAGGAACATATTATCATATAGGTTGTCTTTTTACAGGTGACTGAATCCCAATGAGATATTAGAATGTGAAATTTTTGTTTGTGGACTCCAAGAAGAGAATCAGAGGAATCACATAACAGGTAATTAATTCTCGTATTAATTACTGATAATCGTTGGTCTAGGCTTAAGTTCTAGACTGGCGGAGGTGTAATAACACCCACCTTCCTGATACATGACAATATACTGTATGTGTTTTTTCAAATGTACATCTTCTATACACAACTCCTAGTATAACACCACCATATCTCAGGTACAGAGATAAGGATCATTTCTTCTCATTATCCTCTGTCCTTTATTTCATAACCCACCTGATCTGAGCGGTGACACAATCAATACCATGATTACGCGACACTCACCACAGCATTCACCCTAGACCAGGGACTGACAGAACACAGCATTTACACTAGGTGTGCATTGACTGAGCACAATAGTTATACAATACTCTGGAATGACTGACCACAACATTTACAATAGACTGTGCACCGACTGACCATTGTATTTACACTAGGTGGGGACCGACCGAGCACAGTAATAATACCATACTGTGGACTGACTGTCTATATCATTTGCACTAGTCTGTGGTCTAACTGACCACAACATTCACAATAGATTATAGACCGGCTCATCCCAGCATTAACACTAGTTGTGGACTTATTAACCCCAGTATTTTTGTTGAACTAAGGACCGATTGATTCTAATATTTACACTACACTGTGGATTGATTGACCACAACATTTACAGTAGACTGTGGACTGACTGACTACAGCTTTTACAATAAACTGTGGAAAGACTAACCACAGTCATTATCCCTGAGATAAGTAATTTTGGCCCTAGTGTGTTATTGGTGTGTATAGCATGTAGCAGGAACATATTATCATATAGGTTGTGTTTTTACAGGTGACTGAATCCCAATGAGATATTAGAATGTGAAATTTTTGTTTGTGGACTACAAGAAGAGAATCAGAGGAATCACATAACAGGTAATTAATACTCGTATTAATTACTGATAATCGTTGATCTAGGCTTAAGTTCTAGACTGGCGGAGGTGTAATAACACCCACCTTCCTGATACATGACAATATACTGTATGTGTTTTTTCAAATGTACATCTTCTATACACAACTCCTAGTATAACACCACCATATCTCAGGTACAGCGATAAGGATCATTTCGTCTCATTATCCTCTGTCTTTTATTTCATAACCCACCTGATCTGAGCGGTGACACAATCAATACCATGATTGCGCGACACTCACCACAGCATTCACCCTAGACCAGGGACTGACAGAACACAGCATTTACACTAGGTGTGCATTGACTGAGCACAGTAGTTATACAATACTCTGGAATGACTGACCACAACATTTACAATAGACTGTGCACCGACTGACCATTGTATTTACACTAGGTGGGGACCGACCGAGCACAGTAATAATACCATACTGTGGACTGACTGTCTATATCATTTGCACTAGTCTGTGGTCTAACTGACCACAACATTCACAATAGATTATAGACCGGCTCATCCCAGCATTAACACTAGTTGTGGACTTATTAACCCCAGTATTTTTGTTGAACTAAGGACCGATTGATTCTAATATTTACACTACACTGTGGATTGATTGACCACAACATTTACAGTAGACTGTGGACTGACTGACTACAGCTTTTACAATAAACTGTGGAAAGACTAACCACAGTCATTATCCCTGAGATAAGTAATTTTGGCCCTAGTGTGTTATTGGTGTGTACAGCATGTAGCAGGAACATATTATCATATAGGTTGTCTTTTTACAGGTGACTGAATCCCAATGAGATATTAGAATGTGAAATTTTTGTTTGTGGACTCCAAGAAGAGAATCAGAGGAATCACATAACAGGTAATTAATTCTCATATTAATTACTGATAATCGTTGGTCTAGGCTTAAGTTCTAGACTGGCGGAGGTGTAATAACACCCACCTTCCTGATACATGACAATATACTGTATGTGTTTTTTCAAATGTACATCTTCTATACACAACTCCTAGTATAACACCACCATATCTCAGGTACAGATATACGGATCATTTCTTCTCATTATCCTCTGTCTTTTATTTCATAACCCACCTGATCTGAGCGGTGACACAATCAATACCATGATTACGCGACACTCACCACAGCATTCACCCTAGACCAGGGACTGACAGAACACAGCATTTACACTAGGTGTGCATTGACTGAGCACAATAGTTATACAATACTCTGGAATTACTGACCACAACATTTACAATAGACTGTGCACCGACTGACCATTGTATTTACACTAGGTGGGGACCGACCAAGCACAGTAATAATACCATACTGTGGACTGACTGTCTATATCATTTGCACTAGTCTGTGGTCTAACTGACCACAACATTCACAATAGATTATAGACCGGCTCATCCCAGCATTAACACTAGTTGTGGACTTATTAACCCCAGTATTTTTGTTGAACTAAGGACCGATTGAATCTAATATTTACACTACACTGTGGATTGATTGACCACAACATTTACAGTAGACTGTGGACTGACTGACTACAGCTTTTACAATAAACTGTGGAAAGACTAACAACAGTCATTATCCTTGAGATAAGTAATTTTGGCCCTAGTGTGTTATTGGTGTGTATAGCATGTAGCATGAACATATTATCATATAGGTTGTCTTTTTACAGGTGACTGAATCCCAGTGAGATATTAGAATGTGAAATTTTTGTTTGTGGACTCCAAGAAGAGAATCAGAGGAATCACATAACAGGTAATTAATTCTCGTATTAATTACTGATAATCGTTGGTCTAGGCTTAAGTTCTAGACTGGCGGAGGTGTAATAACACCCACCTTCCTGATACATGACAATATACTGTATGTGTTTTTTCAAATGTACATCTTCTATACACAACTCCTAGTATAACACCACCATATCTCAGGTACAGAGATAAGGATCATTTCTTCTCATTATCCTCTGTCTTTAATTTCATAACCCACCTGATCTGAGCGGTGACACAATCAATACCATGATTACGCGACACTCACCACAGCATTCACCCTAGACCAGGGACTGACAGAACACAGAATTTACACTAGGTGTGCATTGACTGAGCACAGTAGTTATACAATACTCTGGAATGACTGACCACAATATTTACAATAGACTGTGCACTGACTGACCATTGTAATTACACTAGGTGGGGACCGACCGAGCACAGTAATAATACCATACTGTGGACTGACTGTCTATATCATTTGCACTAGTCTGTGGTCTAACTGACCACAACATTCACAATAGATTATAGACCGGCTCATCCCAACATTAACACTAGTTGTGGACTTATTAACCCCAGTATTTTTGTTAAACTAAGGACCGATTGATTCTAATATTTACACTACACTGTGGATTGATTGACCACAACATTTACAGTAGACTGTGGACTGACTGACTACAGCTTTTACAATAAACTGTGGAAAGACTAACCACAGTCATTATCCCTGAGATAAGTAATTTTGGCCCTAGTGTGTTATTGGTGTGTATAGCATGTAGCAGGAACATATTATCATATAGGTTGTCTTTTTACAGGTGACTGAATCCCAATGAGATATTAGAATGTGAAATTTTTGTTTGTGGACTCCAAGAAGAGAATCAGAGGAAACAGATAACAGGTAATTAATTCTCGTATTAATTACTGATAATCGTTGGTCTAGGCTTAAGTTCTAGACTGGCGGAGGTGTAATAACACCCACCTTCCTGATACATGACAATATACTGTATGTGTTTTTTCAAATGTACATCTTCTATACACAACTCCTAGTATAACACCACCATATCTCAGGTACAGAGATAAGGATCATTTCTTCTCATTATCCTCTGTCTTTAATTTCATAACCCACCTGATCTGAGCGGTGACACAATCAATACCATGATTGCGCGACACTCACCACAGCATTCACCCTAGACCAGGGACTGACAGAACACAGCATTTACACTAGGTGTGCATTGACTGAGCACAATAGTTATACAATACTCTGGAATTACTGACCACAACATTTACAATAGACTGTGCACCGACTGACCATTGTATTTACACTAGGTGGGGACCGACCAAGCACAGTAATAATACCATACTGTGGACTGACTGTCTATATCATTTGCACTAGTCTGTGGTCTAACTGACCACAACATTCACAATAGATTATAGACCGGCTCATCCCAGCATTAACACTAGTTGTGGACTTATTAACCCCAGTATTTTTGTTGAACTAAGGACCGATTGAATCTAATATTTACACTACACTGTGGATTGATTGACCACAACATTTACAGTAGACTGTGGACTGACTGACTACAGCTTTTACAATAAACTGTGGAAAGACTAACAACAGTCATTATCCCTGAGATAAGTAATTTTGGCCCTAGTGTGTTATTGGTGTGTATAGCATGTAGCATGAACATATTATCATATAGGTTGTCTTTTTACAGGTGACTGAATCCCAATGAGATATTAGAATGTGAAATTTTTGTTTGTGGACTCCAAGAAGAGAATCAGAGGAATCACATAACAGGTAATTAATTCTCGTATTAATTACTGATAATCGTTGGTCTAGGCTTAAGTTCTAGACTGGCGGAGGTGTAATAACACCCACCTTCCTGATACATGACAATATACTGTATGTGTTTTTTCAAATGTACATCTTCTATACACAACTCCTAGTATAACACCACCATATCTCAGGTACAGAGATAAGGATCATTTCTTCTCATTATCCTCTGTCTTTAATTTCATAACCCACCTGATCTGAGCGGTGACACAATCAATACCATGATTACGCGACACTCACCACAGCATTCACCCTAGACCAGGGACTGACAGAACACAGAATTTACACTAGGTGTGCATTGACTGAGCACAGTAGTTATACAATACTCTGGAATGACTGACCACAACATTTACAATAGACTGTGCACTGACTGACCATTGTAATTACACTAGGTGGGGACCGACCGAGCACAGTAATAATACCATACTGTGGACTGACTGTCTATATCATTTGCACTAGTCTGTGGTCTAACTGACCACAACATTCACAATAGATTATAGACCGGCTCATCCCAACATTAACACTAGTTGTGGACTTATTAACCCCAGTATTTTTGTTAAACTAAGGACCGATTGATTCTAATATTTACACTACACTGTGGATTGATTGACCACAACATTTACAGTAGACTGTGGACTGACTGACTACAGCTTTTACAATAAACTGTGGAAAGACTAACCACAGTCATTATCCCTGAGATAAGTAATTTTGGCCCTAGTGTGTTATTGGTGTGTATAGCATGTAGCAGGAACATATTATCATATAGGTTGTCTTTTTACAGGTGACTGAATCCCAATGAGATATTAGAATGTGAAATTTTTGTTTGTGGACTCCAAGAAGAGAATCAGAGGAAACACATAACAGGTAATTAATTCTCGTATTAATTACTGATAATCGTTGGTCTAGGCTTAAGTTCTAGACTGGCGGAGGTGTAATAACACCCACCTTCCTGATACATGACAATATACTGTATGTGTTTTTTCAAATGTACATCTTCTATACACAACTCCTAGTATAACACCACCATATCTCAGGTACAGAGATAAGGATCATTTCTTCTCATTATCCTCTGTCTTTAATTTCATAACCCACCTGATCTGAGCGGTGACACAATCAATACCATGATTGCGCGACACTCACCACAGCATTCACCCTAGACCAGGGACTGACAGAACACAGCATTTACACTAGGTGTGCATTGACTGAGCACAGTAGTTATACAATACTCTGGAATGACTGACCACAACATTTACAATAGACTGTGCACCGACTGACCATTGTATTTACACTAGGTGGGGACCGACCGAGCACAGTAATAATACCATACTGTGGACTGACTGTCTATATCATTTGCACTAGTCTGTGGTCTAACTGACCACAACATTCACAATAGATTATAGACCGGCTCATCCCAACATTAACACTAGTTGTGGACTTATTAACCCCAGTATTTTTGTTGAACTAAGGACCGATTGATTCTAATATTTACACTACACTGTGGATTGATTGACCACAACATTTACAGTAGACTGTGGACTGACTGACTACAGCTTTTACAATAAACTGTGGAAAGACTAACCACAGTCATTATCCCTGAGATAAGTAATTTTGGCCCTAGTGTGTTATTGGTGTGTATAGCATGTAGCAGGAACATATTATCATATAGGTTGTCTTTTTACAGGTGACTGAATCCCAATGAGATATTAGAATGTGAAATTTTTGTTTGTGTACTCCAAGAAGAGAATCAGAGGAATCACATAACAGGTAATTAATTCTCGTATTAATTACTGATAATCGTTGGTCTAGGCTTAAGTTCTAGACTGGCGGAGGTGTAATAACACCCACCTTCCTGATACATGACAATATACTGTATGTGTTTTTTCAAATGTACATCTTCTATACACAACTCCTAGTATAACACCACCATATCTCAGGTACAGATATACGGATCATTTCTTCTCATTATCCTCTGTCTTTTATTTCATAACCCACCTGATCTGAGCGGTGACACAATCAATACCATGATTGCGCGACACTCACCACAGCATTCACCCTAGACCAGGGACTGACAGAACACAGCATTTACACTAGGTGTGCATTGACTGAGCACAGTAGTTATACAATACTCTGGAATGACTGACCACAACATTTACAATAGACTGTGCACCGACTGACCATTGTATTTACACTAGGTGGGGACCGACCGAGCACAGTAATAATACCATACTGTGGACTGACTGTCTATATCATTTGCACTAGTCTGTGGTCTAACTGACCACAACATTCACAATAGATTATAGACCGGCTCATCCCAGCATTAACACTAGTTGTGGACTTATTAACCCCAGTATTTTTGTTGAACTAAGGAACGATTGATTCTAATATTTACACTACACTGTGGATTGATTAACCACAACATTTACAGTAGACTGTGGACTGACTGACTACAGCTTTTACAATAAACTGTGGCAAGACTAACCACAGTCATTATCCCTGAGATAAGTAATTTTGGCCCTAGTGTGTTATTGGTGTGTATAGCATGTAGCAGGAACATATTATCATATAGTTTGTCTTTTTACAGGTGACTGAATCCCAATGAGATATTAGAATGTGAAATTTTTGTTTGTGTACTCCAAGAAGAGAATCAGAGGAATCACATAACAGGTAATTAATTCTCGTATTAATTACTGATAATCGTTGGTCTAGGCTTAAGTTCTAGACTGGCGGAGGTGTAATAACACCCACCTTCCTGATACATGACAATATACTGTATGTGTTTTTTCAAATGTACATCTTCTATACACAACTCCTAGTATAACACCACCATATCTCAGGTACAGAGATAAGGATCATTTCTTCTCATTATCCTCTGTCCTTTATTTCATAACCCACCTGATCTGAGCGGTGACACAATCAATACCATGATTGCGCGACACTCACCACAGCATTCACCCTAGACCAGGGACTGACAGAACACAGCATTTACACTAGGTGTGCATTGACTGAGCACAGTAGTTATACAATACTCTGGAATTACTGACCACAACATTTACAATAGACTGTGCACCGACTGACCATTGTATTTACACTAGGTGGGGACCGACCGAGCACAGTAATAATACCATACTGTGGACTGACTGTCTATATCATTTGCACTAGTCTGTGGTCTAACTGACCACAACATTCACAATAGATTATAGACCGGCTCATCCCAGCATTAACACTAGTTGTGGACTTATTAACCCCAGTATTTTTGTTGAACTAAGGACCGATTGATTCTAATATTTACACTACACTGTGGATTGATTGACCACAACATTTACAGTAGACTGTGGACTGACTGACTACAGCTTTTACAATAAACTGTGGAAAGACTAACCACAGTCATTATCCCTGAGATAAGTAATTTTGGCCCTAGTGTGTTATTGGTGTGTATAGCATGTAGCAGGAACATATTATCATATAGGTTGTCTTTTTACAGGTGACTGAATCCCAATGAGATATTAGAATGCAAAATTTTTGTTTGTGGACTACAAGAAAAGAATCAGAGGAATCACATAACAGGTAATTAATTCTCGTATTAATTACTGATAATCGTTGGTCTAGGCTTAAGTTCTAGACTGGCGGAGGTGTAATAACACCCACCTTCCTGATACATGACAATATACTGTATGTGTTTTTTCAAATGTACATCTTCTATACACAACTCCTAGTATAACACCACCATATCTCAGGTACAGAGATAAGGATCATTTCTTCTCATTATCCTCTGTCTTTAATTTCATAACCCACCTGATCTGAGCGGTGACACAATCAATACCATGATTACGCGACACTCACCACAGCATTCACCCTAGACCAGGGACTGACAGAACACAGAATTTACACTAGGTGTGCATTGACTGAGCACAGTAGTTATACAATACTCTGGAATGACTGACCACAACATTTACAATAGACTGTGCACCGACTGACCATTGTATTTACACTAGGTGGGGACCGACCGAGCACAGTAATAATACCATACTGTGGACTGACTGTCTATATCATTTGCACTAGTCTGTGGTCTAACTGACCACAACATTCACAATAGATTATAGACCGGCTCATCCCAACATTAACACTAGTTGTGGACTTATTAACCCCAGTATTTTTGTTGAACTAAGGACCGATTGATTCTAATATTTACACTACACTGTGGATTGATTGACCACAACATTTACAGTAGACTGTGGACTGACTGACTACAGCTTTTACAATAAACTGTGGAAAGACTAACCACAGTCATTATCCCTGAGATAAGTAATTTTGGCCCTAGTGTGTTATTGGTGTGTATAGCATGTAGCAGGAACATATTATCATATAGGTTGTCTTTTTACAGGTGACTGAATCCCAATGAGATATTAGAATGTGAAATTTTTGTTTGTGGACTCCAAGAAGAGAATCAGAGGAATCACATAACAGGTAATTAATTCTCGTATTAATTACTGATGATCGTTGGTCTAGGCTTAAGTTCTAGACTGGCGGAGGTGTAATAACACCCACCTTCCTGATACATGACAATATACTGTATGTGTTTTTTCAAATGTACATCTTCTATACACAACTCCTAGTATAACACCACCATATCTCAGGTACAGATATACGGATCATTTCTTCTCATTATCCTCTGTCTTTTATTTCATAACCCACCTGATCTGAGCGGTGACACAATCAATACCATGATTACGCGACACTCACCACAGCATTCACCCTAGACCAGGGACTGACAGAACACAGCATTTACACTAGGTGTGCATTGACTGAGCACAGTAGTTATACAATACTCTGGAATTACTGACCACAACATTTACAATAGACTGTGCACCGACTGACCATTGTATTTACACTAGGTGGGGACCGACCGAGCACAGTAATAATACCATACTGTGGACTGACTGTCTATATCATTTGCACTAGTCTGTGGTCTAACTGACCAAAATATTCACAATAGATTATAGACCGGCTCATCCCAGCATTAACACTAGTTGTGGACTTATTAACCCCAGTATTTTTGTTGAACTAAGGAACGATTGATTCTAATATTTACACTACACTGTGGACTGACTGACCACAACATTTACAGTAGACTGTGGACTGACTGACTACAGCTTTTACAATAAACTGTGGCAAGACTAACCACAGTCATTATCCCTGAGATAAGTAATTTTGGCCCTAGTGTGTTATTGGTGTGTATAGCATGTAGCAGGAACATATTATCATATAGTTTGTCTTTTTACAGGTGACTGAATCCCAATGAGATATTAGAATGTGAAATTTTTGTTTGTGGACTCCAAGAAGAGAATCAGAGGAATCACATGACAGGTAATTAATTCTCGTATTAATTACTGATAATCGTTGGTCTAGGCTTAAGTTCTAGACTGGCGGAGGTGTAATAACACCCACCTTCCTGATACATGACAATATACTGTATGTGTTTTTTCAAATGTACATCTTCTATACACAACTCCTAGTATAACACCACCATATCTCAGGTACAGAGATAAGGATCATTTCTTCTCATTATCCTCTGTCTTTTATTTCATAACCCACCTGATCTGAGCGGTGACACAATCAATACCATGATTACGTGACACTCACCACAGCATTCACCCTAGACCAGGGACTGACAGAACACAGCATTTACACTAGGTGTGCATTGACTGAGCACAGTAGTTATACAATACTCTGGAATTACTGACCACAACATTTACAATAGACTGTGCACCGACTGACCATTGTATTTACACTAGGTGGGGACCGACCGAGCACAGTAATAATACCATACTGTGGACTGACTGTCTATATCATTTGCATTAGTCTGTGGTCTAACTGACCACAACATTCACAATAGATTATAGACCGGCTCATCCCAGCATTAACACTAGTTGTGGACTTATTAACCCCAGTATTTTTGTTGAACTAAGGACCGATTGATTCTAATATTTACACTACACTGTGGATTGATTAACCACAACATTTACAGTAGACTGTGGACTGAGTGACTACAGCTTTTACAATAAACTGTGGAAAGACTAACCACAGTCATTATCCCTGAGATAAGTAATTTTGGCCCTAGTGTGTTATTGGTGTGTATAGCATGTAGCAGGAACATATTATCATATAGGTTGTCTTTTTACAGGTGACTGAATCCCAATGAGATATTAGAATGTGAAATTTTTGTTTGTGGACTCCAAGAAGAGAATCAGAGGAATCACATAACAGGTAATTAATTCTCGTATTAATTACTGATAATCGTTGGTCTAGGCTTAAGTTCTAGACTGGCGGAGGTGTAATAACACCCACCTTCCTGATACATGACAATATACTGTATGTGTTTTTTCAAATGTACATCTTCTATACACAACTCCTAGTATAACACCACCATATCTCAGGTACAGAGATAAGGATCATTTCTTCTCATTATCCTCTGTCTTTAATTTCATAACCCACCTGATCTGAGCGGTGACACAATCAATACCATGATTACGCGACACTCACCACAGCATTCACCCTAGACCAGGGACTGACAGAACACAGAATTTACAGTAGATGTGCATTGACTGAGCACAGTAGTTATACAATACTCTGGAATGACTGACCACAACATTTACAATAGACTGTGCACCGACTGACCATTGTATTTACACTAGGTGGGGACCGACCGAGCACAGTAATAATACCATACTGTGGACTGACGGTCTTTATCATTTGCATTAGTCTGTGGTCTAACTGACCACAACATTCACAATAGATTATAGACCGGCTCATCCCAGCATTAACACTAGTTGTGGACTTATTAACCCCAGTATTTTTGTTGAACTAAGGACCGATTGATTCTAATATTTATACTACACTGTGGATTGATTAACCACAACATTTACAGTAGACTGTGGACTGAGTGACTACAGCTTTTACAATAAACTGTGGCAAGACTAACCACAGTCATTATCCCTGAGATAAGTAATTTTGGCCCTAGTGTGTTATTGGTGTGTATAGCATGTAGCAGGAACATATTATCATATAGGTTGTCTTTTTACAGGTGACTGAATCCCAATGAGATATTAGAATGTGAAATTTTTGTTTGTGGACTCCAAGAAGAGAATCAGAGGAATCACATAACAGGTAATTAAATCTCGTATTAATTACTGATAATCGTTGGTCTAGGCTTAAGTTCTAGACTGGCTGAGGTGTAATAACACCCACCTTCCTGATACATGACAATATACTGTATGTGTTTTTTCAAATGTACATCTTCTATACACAACTCCTAGTATAACACGACCATATCTCAGGTACAGAGATAAGGATCATTTCGTCTCATTATCCTCTGTCTTTTATTTCATAACCCACCTGATCTGAGCGGTGACACAATCAATACCATGATTACGCGACACTCACCACAGCATTCACCCTAGACCAGGGACTGACAGAACACAGCATTTACACTAGGTGTGCGTTGACTGAGCACAGTAGTTATACAATACTCTGGAATGACTGACCACAACATTTACAATAGACTGTGCACCGACTGACCATTGTATTTACACTAGGTGGGGACCGACCGAGCACAGTAGTAATACCATACTGTGGACTGACTGTCTATATCATTTGCACTAGTCTGTGGTCTAACTGACCACAACATTCACAATAGATTATAGACCGGCTCATCCCAGCATTAACACTAGTTGTGGACTTATTAACCCCAGTATTTTTGTTGAACTAAGGACCGATTGATTCTAATATTTACACTACACTGTGGATTGATTAACCACAACATTTACAGTAGACTGTGGACTGAGTGACTGCAGCTTTTACAATAAACTGTGGAAAGACTAACCACAGTCATTATCCCTGAGATAAGTAATTTTGGCCCTAGTGTGTTATTGGTGTGTATAGCATGTAGCAGGAACATATTATCATATAGGTTGTCTTTTTACAGGTGACTGAATCCCAATGAGATATTAGAATGTGAAATTTTTGTTTGTGGACTCCAAGAAGAGAATCAGAGGAATCACATAACAGGTAATTAATTCTCGTATTAATTACTGATAATCGTTGGTCTAGGCTTAAGTTCTAGACTGGTTGAGGTGTAATAACACCCACCTTCCTGATACATGACAATATACTGTATGTGTTTTTTCAAATGTACATCTTCTATACACAACTCCTAGTATAACACCACCATATCTCAGGTACAGAGATAAGGATCATTTCGTCTCATTATCCTCTGTCTTTTATTTCATAACCCACCTGATCTGAGCGGTGACACAATCAATACCATGATTACACGACACTCACCACAGCATTCACCCTAGACCAGGGACTGACAGAACACAGCATTTACACTAGGTGTGAATTGACTGAGCACAGTAGTTATACAATACTCGGGAATGACTGACCACAACATTTACAATAGACTGTGCACCAACTGACCATTGTATTTACACTAGGTGGGGACCGACCGAGCACAGTAATAATACCATACTGTGGACTGACTGTCTATATCATTTGCATTAGTCTGTGGTCTAACTGACCACAACATTCACAATAGATTATAGACCGGCTCATCCCAGCATTAACACTAGTTGTGGACTTATTAACCCCAGTATTTTTGTTGAACTAAGGACCGATTGATTCTAATATTTACACTACACTGTGGATTGATTAACCACAACATTTACAGTAGACTGTGGACTGAGTGACTGCAGCTTTTACAATAAACTGTGGCAAGACTAACCACAGTCATTATCCCTGAGATAAGTAATTTTGGCCCTAGTGTGTTATTGGTGTGTATAGCATGTAGCAGGAACATATTATCATATAGGTTGTCTTTTTACAGGTGACTGAATCCCAATGAGATATTAGAATGTGAAATTTTTGTTTCTGGACTCCAAGAAGAGAATCAGAGGAATCACATAACAGGTAATTAATTCTCGTATTAATTACTGATAATCGTTGGTCTAGGCTTAAGTTCTAGACTGGCTGAGGTGTAATAACACCCACCTTCCTGATACATGACAATATACTGTATGTGTTTTTTCAAATGTACATCTTCTATACACAACTCCTAGTATAACACCACCATATCTCAGGTACAGAGATAAGGATCATTTCTTCTCATTATCCTCTGTCTTTAATTTCATAACCCACCTGATCTGAGCGGTGACACAATCAATACCATGATTACGCGACACTCACCACAGCATTCACCCTAGACCAGGGACTGACAGAACACAGAATTTACACTAGGTGTGCATTGACTGAGCACAGTAGTTATACAATACTCTGGAATGACTGACCACAACATTTACAATAGACTGTGCACCGACTGACCATTGTATTTACACTAGGTGGGGACCGACCGAGCACAGTAATAATACCATACTGTGGACTGACTGTCTATATCATTTGCATTAGTCTGTGGTCTAACTGACCACAACATTCACAATAGATTATAGACCGGCTCATCCCAACATTAACACTAGTTGTGGACTTATTAACCCCAGTATTTTTGTTGAACTAAGGAACGATTGATTCTAATATTTACACTACACTGTGGATTGATTGACCACAGCATTTACAGTAGACTGTGGACTGACTGACTACAGCTTTTACAATAAACTGTGGAAAGACTAACCACAGTCATTATCCCTGAGATAAGTAATTTTGGCCCTAGTGTGTTATTGGTGTGTATAGCATGTAGCAGGAACATATTATCATATAGGTTGTCTTTTTACAGGTGACTGAATCCCAATGAGATATTAGAATGTGAAATTTTTGTTTGTGGACTCCAAGAAGAGAATCAGAGGAAACACATAACAGGTAATTAATTCTCGTATTAATTACTGATAATCGTTGGTCTAGGCTTAAGTTCTAGACTGGCGGAGGTGTAATAACACCCACCTTCCTGATACATGACAATATACTCTATGTGTTTTTTCAAATGTACATCTTCTATACACAACTCCTAGTATAACACCACCATATCTCAGGTACAGATATACGGATCATTTCTTCTCATTATCCTCTGTCTTTTATTTCATAACCCACCTGATCTGAGCGGTGACACAATCAATACCATGATTACGCGACACTCACCACAGCATTCACCCTAGACCAGGGACTGACAGAACACAGCATTTACACTAGGTGTGCATTGACTGAGCACAGTAGTTATACAATACTCTGGAATTACTGACCACAACATTTACAATAGACTGTGCACCGACTGACCATTGTATTTACACTAGGTGGGGACCGACCGAGCACAGTAATAATACCATACTGTGGACTGACTGTCTATATCATTTGCACTAGTCTGTGGTCTAACTGACCACAACATTCACAATAGATTATAGACCGGCTCATCCCAGCATTAACACTAGTTGTGGACTTATTAACCCCAGTATTTTTGTTGAACTAAGGACCGATTGATTCTAATATTTACACTACACTGTGGATTGATTGACCACAACATTTACAGTAGACTGTGGACTGACTGACTACAGCTTTTACAATAAACTGTGGAAAGACTAACCATAGTCATTATCCCTGAGATAAGTAATTTTGGCCCTAGTGTGTTATTGGTGTGTATAGCATGTAGCAGGAACATATTATCATATAGGTTGTCTTTTTACAGGTGACTGAATCCCAATGAGATATTAGAATGCGAAATTTTTGTTTTTGGACTACAAGAAAAGAATCAGAGGAATCACATAACAGATCATTAATTCTCGTATTAATTACTGATAATCGTTGGTCTAGGCTTAAGTTCTAGACTGGCGGAGGTGTAATAACACCCACCTTTCTGATACATGACAATATACTGTATGTGTTTTTTCAAATGTACATCTTCTATACACAACTCCTAGTATAACACCACCATATCTCAGGTACAGAGATAAGGATCATTTCTTCTCATTATCCTCTGTCTTTAATTTCATAACCCACCTGATCTGAGCGGTGACACAATCAATACCATGATTACGCGACACTCACCACAGCATTCACCCTAGACCAGGGACTGACAGAACACAGAATTTACACTAGGTGTGCATTGACTGAGCACAGTAGTTATACAATACTCTGGAATGACTGACCACAACATTTACAATAGACTGTGCACCGACTGACCATTGTATTTACACTAGGTGGGGACCGACCGAGCACAGTAATAATACCATACTGTGGACTGATTGTCTATATCATTTGCACTAGTCTGTGGTCTAACTGACCACAACATTCACAATAGATTATAGACCGGCTCATCCCAGCATTAACACTAGTTGTGGACTTATTAACCCCAGTATTTTTGTTGAACTAAGGACCGATTGATTCTAATATTTACACTACACTGTGGATTGATTAACCACAACATTTACAGTAGACTGTGGACTGAGTGACTACAGCTTTTACAATAAACTGTGGCAAGACTAACCACAGTCATTATCCCTGAGATAAGTAATTTTGGCCCTAGTGTGTTATTGGTGTGTATAGCATGTAGCAGGAACATATTATCATATAGGTTGTCTTTTTACAGGTGACTGAATCCCAATGAGATATTAGAATGTGAAATTTTTGTTTGTGGACTCCAAGAAGAGAATCAGAGGAATCACATAACAGGTAATTAAATCTCGTATTAATTACTGATAATCGTTGGTCTAGGCTTAAGTTCTAGACTGGCTGAGGTGTAATAACACCCACCTTCCTGATACATGACAATATACTGTATGTGTTTTTTCAAATGTACATCTTCTATACACAACTCCTAGTATAACACCACCATATCTCAGGTACAGAGATAAGGATCATTTCGTCTCATTATCCTCTGTCTTTTATTTCATAACCCACCTGATCTGAGCGGTGACACAATCAATACCATGATTACGTGACACTCACCACAGCATTCACCCTAGACCAGGGACTGACAGAACACAGCATTTACACTAGGTGTGCGTTGACTGAGCACAGTAGTTATACAATACTCTGGAATGACTAACCACAACATTTACAATAGACTGTGCACCGACTGACCATTGTATTTACACTAGGTGGGGACCGACCGAGCACAGTAATAATACCATACTGTGGACTGACTGTCTATATCATTTGCACTAGTCTGTGGTCTAACTGACCACAACATTCACAATAGATTATAGACTGGCTCATCCCAGCATTAACACTAGTTGTGGACTTATTAACCCCAGTATTTTTGTTGAACTAAGGACCGATTGATTCTAATATTTACACTACACTGTGGATTGATTGACCACAACATTTACAGTAGACTGTGGACTGACTGACTACAGCTTTTACAATAAACTGTGGAAAGACTAACCACAGTCATTATCCCTGAGATAAGTAATTTTGGCCCTAGTGTGTTATTGGTGTGTATAGCATGTAGCAGGAACATATTATCATATAGGTTGTCTTTTTACAGGTGACTGAATCCCAATGAGATATTAGAATGCGAAATTTTTGTTTATGGACTACAAGAAGAGAATCAGAGGAATCACATAACAGGTAATTAATTCTCGTATTAATTACTGATAATCGTTGGTCTAGGCTTAAGTTCTAGACTGGCGGAGGTGTAATAACACCCACCTTCCTGATACATGACAATATACTGTATGTGTTTTTTCAAATGTACATCTTCTATACACAACTCCTAGTATAACACCACCATATCTCAGATACAGATATAAGGATCATTTCTTCTCATTATCCTCTGTCTTTTATTTCATAACCCACCTGATCTGAGCGGTGACACAATCAATACCATGATTACGCGACACTCACCACAGCATTCACCCTAGACCAGGGACTGACAGAACACAGCATTTACACTAGGTGTGCATTGACTGAGCACAGTAGTTATACAATACTCTGGAATGACTGACCACAACATTTACAATAGACTGTGCACCAACTGACCATTGTATTTACACTAGGTGGGGACCGACCGAGCACAGTAATAATACCATACTGTGGACTGACTGTCTATATCATTTGCATTAGTCTGTGGTCTAACTGACCACAACATTCACAATAGATTATAGACCGGCTCATCCCAGCATTAACACTAGTTGTGGACTTATTAACCCCAGTATTTTTGTTGAACTAAGGACCGATTGATTCTAATATTTACACTACACTGTGGATTGATTGACCACAACATTTACAGTAGACTGTGGACTGAGTGACTGCAGCTTTTACAATAAACTGTGCCAAGACTAACCACAGTCATTATCCCTGAGATAAGTAATTTTGGCCCTAGTGTGTTATTGGTGTGTATAGCATGTAGCAGGAACATATTATCATATAGGTTGTCTTTTTACAGGTGACTGAATCCCAATGAGATATTAGAATGTGAAATTTTTGTTTCTGGACTCCAAGAAGAGAATCAGAGGAATCACATAACAGGTAATTAATTCTCGTATTAATTACTGATAATCGTTGGTCTAGGCTTAAGTTCTAGACTGGCTGAGGTGTAATAACACCCACCTTCCTGATACATGACAATATACTGTATGTGTTTTTTCAAATGTACATCTTCTATACACAACTCCTAGTATAACACGACCATATCTCAGGTACAGAGATAAGGATCATTTCGTCTCATTATCCTCTGTCTTTTATTTCATAACCCACCTGATCTGAGCGGTGACACAATCAATACCATGATTATGCGACACTCACCACAGCATTCACCCTAGACCAGGGACTGACAGAACACAGCATTTACACTAGGTGTGCATTGAATGAGCACAGTAGTTATACAATACTCTGGAATTGCTGACCACAACATTTACAATAGACTGTGCACCGACTGACCATTGTATTTACACTAGGTGGGGACCGACCGAGCACAGTAATAATACCATACTGTGGACTGACTGTCTATATCATTTGCACTAGTCTGTGGTCTAACTGACCACAACATTCACAATAGATTATAGACCGGCTCATCCCAGCATTAACACTAGTTGTGGACTTATTAACCCCAGTATTTTTGTTGAACTAAGGACCGATTGATTCTAATATTTACACTACACTGTGGATTGATTGACCACAACATTTACAGTAGACTGTGGACTGACTGACTACAGCTTTTACAATAAACTGTGGAAAGACTAACCACAGTCATTATCCCTGAGATAAGTAATTTTGGCCCTAGTGTGTTATTGGTGTGTATAGCATGTAGCAGGAACATATTATCATATAGGTTGTCTTTTTACAGGTGACTGAATCTCAATGAGATATTAGAATGCGAAATTTTTGTTTGTGGACTACAAGAAGAGAATCAGAGGAATCACATAACAGGTAATTAATTCTCGTATTAATTACTGATAATCGTTGGTCTAGGCTTAAGTTCTAGACTGGCTGAGGTGTAATAACACCCACCTTCCTGATACATGACAATATACTGTATGTGTTTTTTCAAATGTACATCTTCTATACACAACTCCTAGTATAACACCACCATATCTCAGGTACAGAGATAAGGATCATTTCGTCTCATTATCCTCTGTCTTTTATTTCATAACCCACCTGATCTGAGCGGTGACACAATCAATACCATGATTACGCGACACTCACCACAGCATTCACCCTAGACCAGGGACTGACAGAACACAGCATTTACACTAGGTGTGCATTGACTGAGCACAGTAGTTATACAATACTCTGGAATGACTGACCACAACATTTACAATAGACTGTGCACCAACTGACCATTGTATTTACACTAGGTGGGGACCGACTGAGCACAGTAATAATACCATACTGTGGACTGACTGTCTATATCATTTGCATTAGTCTGTGGTCTAACTGACCACAACATTCACAATAGATTATAGACCGGCTCATCCCAGCATTAACACTAGTTGTGGACTTATTAACCCCAGTATTTTTGTTGAACTAAGGACCGATTGATTCTAATATTTACACTACACTGTGGATTGATTAACCACAACATTTACAGTAGACTGTGGACTGAGTGACTGCAGCTTTTACAATAAACTGTGGCAAGACTAACCACAGTCATTATCCCTGAGATAAGTAATTTTGGCCCTAGTGTGTTATTGGTGTGTATAGCATGTAGCAGGAACATATTATCATATAGGTTGTCTTTTTACAGGTGACTGAATCCCAATGAGATATTAGAATGTGAAATTTTTGTTTCTGGACTCCAAGAAGAGAATCAGAGGAATCACATAACAGGTAATTAATTCTCGTATTAATTACTGATAATCGTTGGTCTAGGCTTAAGTTCTAGACTGGCTGAGGTGTAATAACACCCACCTTCCTGATACATGACAATATACTGTATGTGTTTTTTCAAATGTACATCTTCTATACACAACTCCTAGTATAACACCACCATATCTCAGGTACAGAGATAAGGATCATTTCGTCTCATTATCCTCTGTCTTTTATTTCATAACCCACCTGATCTGAGCGGTGACACAATCAATACCATGATTACGCGACACTCACCACAGCATTCACCCTAGACCAGGGACTGACAGAACACAGCATTAACACTAGTTGTGGACTTATTAACCCCAGTATTTTTGTTGAACTAAGGACCGATTGAATCTAATATTTACACTACACTGTGGATTGATTGACCACAACATTTACAGTAGACTGTGGACTGACTGACTACAGCTTTTACAATAAACTGTGGAAAGACTAACAACAGTCATTATCCTTGAGATAAGTAATTTTGGCCCTAGTGTGTTATTGGTGTGTATAGCATGTAGCATGAACATATTATCATATAGGTTGTCTTTTTACAGGTGACTGAATCCCAGTGAGATATTAGAATGTGAAGTTTTTGTTTGTGGACTCCAAGAAGAGAATCAGAGGAATCACATAACAGGTAATTAATTCTCGTATTAATTACTGATAATCGTTGGTCTAGGCTTAAGTTCTAGACTGGCGGAGGTGTAATAACACCCACCTACCTGATACATGACAATATACTGTATGTGTTTTTTCAAATGTACATCTTCTATACACAACTCCTAGTATAACACCACCATATCTCAGGTACAGAGATAAGGATCATTTCTTCTCATTATCCTCTGTCCTTTATTTCATAACCCACCTGATCTGAGCGGTGACACAATCAATACCATGATTACGCGACACTCACCACAGCATTCACCCTAGACCAGGGACTGACAGAACACAGCATTTACACTAGGTGTGCATTGACTGAGCACAATAGTTATACAATACTCTGGAATGACTGACCACAACATTTACAATAGACTGTGCACCGACTAACCATTGTATTTACACTAGGTGGGGACCGACCGAGCACAGTAATAATACCATACTGTGGACTGACTGTCTATATCATTTGCACTAGTCTGTGGTCTAACTGACCACAACATTCACAATAGATTATAGACCGGCTCATCCCAACATTAACACTAGTTGTGGACTTATTAACCCCAGTATTTTTGTTGAACTAAGGAACGATTGATTCTAATATTTACACTACACTGTGGATTGATTGACCACAACATTTACAGTAGACTGTGGACTGACTGACTACAGCTTTTACAATAAACTGTGGAAAGACTAACCACAGTCATTATCCCTGAGATAAGTAATTTTGGCCCTAGTGTGTTATTGGTGTGTATAGCATGTAGCAGGAACATATTATCATATAGGTTGTCTTTTTACAGGTGACTAAATCCCAATGAGATATTAGAATGTGAAATTTTTGTTTGTGGACTCCAAGAAGAGAATCAGAGGAAACACATAACAGGTAATTAATTCTCGTATTAATTACTGATAATCGTTGGTCTAGGCTTAAGTTCTAGACTGGCGGAGGTGTAATAACACCCACCTTCCTGATACATGACAATATACTGTATGTGTTTTTTCAAATGTACATCTTCTATACACAACTCCTAGTATAACACCACCATATCTCAGGTACAGAGATAAGGATCATTTCTTCTCATTATCCTCTGTCTTTAATTTCATAACCCACCTGATCTGAGCGGTGACACAATCAATACCATGATTGCGCGACACTCACCACAGCATTCACCCTAGACCAGGGACTGACAGAACACAGCATTTACACTAGGTGTGCATTGACTGAGCACAGTAGTTATACAATACTCTGGAATGACTGACCACAACATTTACAATAGACTGTGCACCGACTGACCATTGTATTTACACTAGGTGGGGACCGACCGAGCACAGTAATAATACCATACTGTGGACTGACTGTCTATATCATTTGCACTAGTCTGTGGTCTAACTGACCACAACATTCACAATAGATTATAGACCGGCTCATCCCAGCATTAACACTAGTTGTGGACTTATTAACCCCAGTATTTTTGTTGAACTAAGGACCGATTGATTCTAATATTTACACTACACTGTGGATTGATTGACCACAACATTTACAGTAGACTGTGGACTGACTGACTACAGCTTTTACAATAAACTGTGGAAAGACTAACCACAGTCATTATCCCTGAGATAAGTAATTTTGGCCCTAGTGTGTTATTGGTGTGTATAGCATGTAGCAGGAACATATTATCATATAGGTTGTCTTTTTACAGGTGACTGAATCCCAATGAGATATTAGAATGTGAAATTTTTGTTTGTGGACTCCAAGAAGAGAATCAGAGGAATCACATAACAGGTAATTAATTCTCGTATTAATTACTGATAATCGTTGGTCTAGGCTTAAGTTCTAGACTGGCGGAGGTGTAATAACACCCACCTTCCTGATACATGACAATATACTGTATGTGTTTTTTCAAATGTACATCTTCTATACACAACTCCTAGTATAACACCACCATATATCAGGTACAGATATACGGATCATTTCTTCTCATTATCCTCTGTCTTTTATTTCATAACCCACCTGATCTGAGCGGTGACACAATCAATACCATGATTACGCGACACTCACCACAGCATTCACCCTAGACCAGGGACTGACAGAACACAGCATTTACACTAGGTGTGCATTGACTGAGCACAGTAGTTATACAATACTCTGGAATTACTGACCACAACATTTACAATAGACTGTGCACCGACTGACCATTGTATTTACACTAGGTGGGGACCGACCAAGCACAGTAATAATACCATACTGTGGACTGACTGTCTATATCATTTGCACTAGTCTGTGGTCTAACTGACCACAACATTCACAATAGATTATAGACCGGCTCATCCCAGCATTAACACTAGTTGTGGACTTATTAACCCCAGTATTTTTGTTGAACTAAGGAACGATTGATTCTAATATTTACACTACACTGTGGATTGATTAACCACAACATTTACAGTAGACTGTGGACTGACTGACTACAGCTTTTATAATAAACTGTGGCAAGACTAACCACAGTCATTATCCCTGAGATAAGTAATTTTGGCCCTAGTGTGTTATTGGTGTGTATAGCATGTAGCAGGAACATATTATCATATAGGTTGTCTTTTTACAGGTGACTGAATCCCAATGAGATATTAGAATGTGAAATTTTTGTTTGTGTACTCCAAGAAGAGAATCAGAGGAATCACATAACAGGTAATTAATTCTCGTATTAATTACTGATAATCGTTGGTCTAGGCTTAAGTTCTAGACTGGCGGAGGTGTAATAACACCCACCTTCCTGATACATGACAATATACCGTATGTGTTTTTTCAAATGTACATCTTCTATACACAACTCCTAGTATAACACCACCATATCTCAGGTACAGAGATAAGGATCATTTCTTCTCATTATCCTCTGTCTTTTATTTCATAACCCACCTGATCTGAGCGGTGACACAATCAATACCATGATTATGCGACACTCACCGCAGCATTCACCCTAGACCAGGGACTGACAGAACACAGCATTTACACTAGGTGTGCATTGACTGAGCACAGTAGTTATACAATACTCTGGAATTACTGACCACAACATTTACAATAGACTGTGCACCGACTGACCATTGTATTTACACTAGGTGGGGACCGACCGAGCACAGTAATAATACCATACTGTGGACTGACTGTCTATATCATTTGCACTAGTCTGTGGTCTAACTGACCACAACATTCACAATAGATTATAGACCGGCTCATCCCAGCATTAACACTAGTTGTGGACTTATTAACCCCAGTATTTTTGTTGAACTAAGGACCGATTGATTCTAATATTTACACTACACTGTGGATTGATTGACCACAACATTTACAGTAGACTGTGGACTGACTGACTACAGCTTTTACAATAAACTGTGGAAAGACTAACCACAGTCATTATCCCTGAGATAAGTAATTTTGGCCCTAGTGTGTTATTGGTGTGTATAGCATGTAGCAGGAACATATTATCATATAGGTTGTCTTTTTACAGGTGACTGAATCCCAATGAGATATTAGAATGCGAAATTTTTGTTTTTGGACTACAAGAAAAGAATCAGAGGAATCACATAACAGATAATTAATTCTCGTATTAATTACTGATAATCGTTGGTCTAGGCTTAAGTTGTAGACTGGCGGAGGTGTAATAACACCCACCTTTCTGATACATGACAATATACTGTATGTGTTTTTTCAAATGTACATCTTCTATACACAACTCCTAGTATAACACCACCATATCTCAGGTACAGAGATAAGAATCATTTCTTCTCATTATCCTCTGTCTTTAATTTCATAACCCACCTGATCTGAGCGGTGACACAATCAATACCATGATTACGCGACACTCACCACAGCATTCACCCTAGACCAGGGACTGACAGAACACAGAATTTACACTAGGTGTGCATTGACTGAGCACAGTAGTTATACAATACTCTGGAATGACTGACCACAACATTTACAATAGACTGTGCACCGACTGACCATTGTATTTACACTAGGTGGGGACCGACCGAGCACAGTAATAATACCATACTGTGGACTGATTGTCTATATCATTTGCACTAGTCTGTGGTCTAACTGACCACAACATTCACAATAGATTATAGACCGGCTCATCCCAGCATTAACACTAGTTGTGGACTTATTAACCCCAGTATTTTTGTTGAACTAAGGACCGATTGATTCTAATATTTACACTACACTGTGGATTGATTAACCACAACATTTACAGTAGACTGTGGACTGAGTGACTACAGCTTTTACAATAAACTGTGGCAAGACTAACCACAGTCATTATCCCTGAAATAAGTAATTTTGGCCCTAGTGTGTTATTGGTGTGTATAGCATGTAGCAGGAACATATTATCATATAGGTTGTCTTTTTACAGGTGACTGAATCCCAATGAGATATTAGAATGTGAAATTTTTGTTTGTGGACTCCAAGAAGAGAATCAGAGGAATCACATAACAGGTAATTAAATCTCGTATTAATTACTGATAATCGTTGGTCTAGGCTTAAGTTCTAGACTGGCTGAGGTGTAATAACACCCACCTTCCTGATACATGACAATATACTGTATGTGTTTTTTCAAATGTACATCTTCTATACACAACTCCTAGTATAACACCACCATATCTCAGGTACAGAGATAAGGATCATTTCGTCTCATTATCCTCTGTCTTTTATTTCATAACCCACCTGATCTGAGCGGTGACACAATCAATACCATGATTACGCGACACTCACCACAGCATTCACCCTAGACCAGGGACTGACAGAACACAGCATTTACACTAGGTGTGCGTTGACTGAGCACAGTAGTTATACAATACTCTGGAATGACTAACCACAACATTTACAATAGACTGTGCACCGACTGACCATTGTATTTACACTAGGTGGGGACCGACCGAGCACAGTAATAATACCATACTGTGGACTGACTGTCTATATCATTTGCACTAGTCTGTGGTCTAACTGACCACAACATTCACGATAGATTATAGACCGGCTCATCCCAGCATTAACACTAGTTGTGGACTTATTAACCCCAGTATTTTTGTTGAACTAAGGACCGATTGATTCTAATATTTACACTACACTGTGGATTGATTGACCACAACATTTACAGTAGACTGTGGACTGACTGACTACAGCTTTTACAATAAACTGTGGAAAGACTAACCACAGTCATTATCCCTGAGATAAGTAATTTTGGCCCTAGTGTGTTATTGGTGTGTATAGCATGTAGCAGGAACATATTATCATATAGGTTGTCTTTTTACAGGTGACTGAATCCCAATGAGATATTAGAATGCGAAATTTTTGTTTGTGGACTACAAGAAGAGAATCAGAGGAATCACATAACAGGTAATTAATTCTCGTATTAATTACTGATAATCGTTGGTCTAGGCTTAAGTTCTAGACTGGCTGAGGTGTAATAATACCCACCTTCCTGATACATGACAATATACTGTATGTGTTTTTTCAAATGTACATCTTCTATACACAACTCCTAGTATAACACCACCATATCTCAGGTACAGAGATAAGGATCATTTCGTCTCATTATCCTCTGTCTTTTATTTCATAACCCACCTGATCTGAGCGGTGACACAATCAATACCATGATTACGCGACACTCACCACAGCATTCACCCTAGACCAGGGACTGACAGAACACAGCATTTACACTAGGTGTGCATTGACTGAGCACAGTAGTTATACAATACTCTGGAATGACTGACCACAACATTTACAATAGACTGTGCACCGACTGACCATTGTATTTACACTAGGTGGGGACCGACCGAGCACAGTAATAATACCATACTGTGGACTGACTGTCTATATCATTTGCACTAGTCTGTGGTCTAACTGACCACAACATTCACAATAGATTATAGACCGGCTCATCCCAGCATTAACACTAGTTGTGGACTTATTAACCCCAGTATTTTTGTTGAACTAAGGAACGATTGATTCTAATATTTACACTACACTGTGGATTGATTAACCACAACATTTACAGTAGACTGTGGACTGACTGACTACAGCTTTTACAATAAACTGTGGCAAGACTAACCACAGTCATTATCCCTGAGATAAGTAATTTTGGCCCTAGTGTGTTATTGGTGTGTATAGCATGTAGCAGGAACATATTATCATATAGTTTGTCTTTTTACAGGTGACTGAATCCCAATGAGATATTAGAATTTGAAATTTTTGTTTGTGGACTCCAAGAAGAGAATCAGAGGAATCACATAACAGGTAATTAATTCTCGTATTAATTACTGATAATCGTTGGTCTAGGCTTAATTTCTAGACTGGCGGAGGTGTAATAACACCCACCTTCCTGATACATGACAATATACTGTATGTGTTTTTTCAAATGTACATCTTCTATACACAACTCCTAGTATAACACCACCATATCTCAGGTACAGATATAAGGATCATTTCTTCTCATTATCCTCTGTCTTTTATTTCATAACCCACCTGATCTGAGCGGTGACACAATCAATACCATGATTACGCGACACTCACCACAGCATTCACCCTAGACCAGGGACTGACAGAACACAGCATTTACACTAGGTGTGCATTGACTGAGCACAGTAGTTATACAATACTCTGGAATTACTGACCACAACATTTACAATAGACTGTGCACCGACTGACCATTGTATTTACACTAGGTGGGGACCGACCGAGCACAGTAATAATACCATACTGTGGACTGACTGTCTATATCATTTGCACTAGTCTGTGGTCTAACTGACCACAACATTCACAATAGATTATAGACCGGCTCATCCCAGCATTAACACTAGTTGTGGACTTATTAACCCCAGTATTTTTGTTGAACTAAGGACCGATTGATTCTAATATTTACACTACACTGTGGATTGATTGACCACAACATTTACAGTAGACTGTGGACTGACTGACTACAGCTTTTACAATAAACTGTGGAAAGACTAACCACAGTCATTATCCCTGAGATAAGTAATTTTGGCCCTAGTGTGTTATTGGTGTGTATAGCATGTAGCAGGAACATATTATCATATAGGTTGTCTTTTTACAGGTGACTGAATCCCAATGAGATATTAGAATGCGAAATTTTTGTTTGTGGACTACAAGAAGAGAATCAGAGGAATCACATAACAGGTAATTAATTCTCGTATTAATTACTGATAATCGTTGGTCTAGGCTTAAGTTCTAGACTGGCGGAGGTGTAATAACACCCACCTTCCTGATACATGACAATATACTGTATGTGTTTTTTCAAATGTACATCTTCTATACACAACTCCTAGTATAACACCACCATATCTCAGGTACAGATATAAGGATCATTTCTTCTCATTATCCTCTGTCTTTTATTTCATAACCCACCTGATCTGAGCGGTGACACAATCAATACCATGATTACGCGACACTCACCACAGCATTCACCCTAGACCAGGGACTGACAGAACACAGAATTTACACTAGGTGTGCATTGACTGAGCACAGTAGTTATACAATACTCTGGAATGACTGACCACAACATTTACAATAGACTGTGCACCAACTGACCATTGTATTTACACTAGGTGGGGACCGACCGAGCACAGTAATAATACCATACTGTGGACTGACTGTCTATATCATTTGCATTAGTCTGTGGTCTAACTGACCACAACATTCACAATAGATTATAGACCGGCTCATCCCAGCATTAACACTAGTTGTGGACTTATTAACCCCAGTATTTTTGTTGAACTAAGGACCGATTGATTCTAATATTTACACTACACTGTGGATTGATTAACCACAACATTTACAGTAGACTGTGGACTGAGTGACTGCAGCTTTTACAATAAACTGTGCCAAGACTAACCACAGTCATTATCCCTGAGATAAGTAATTTTGGCCCTAGTGTGTTATTGGTGTGTATAGCATGTAGCAGGAACATATTATCATATAGGTTGTCTTTTTACAGGTGACTGAATCCCAATGAGATATTAGAATGTGAAATTTTTGTTTCTGGACTCCAAGAAGAGAATCAGAGGAATCACATAACAGGTAATTAATTCTCGTATTAATTACTGATAATCGTTGGTCTAGGCTTAAGTTCTAGACTGGCGGAGGTGTAATAACACCCACCTTCCTGATACATGACAATATACTGTATGTGTTTTTTCAAATGTACATCTTCTATACACAACTCCTAGTATAACACCACCATATCTCAGGTACAGAGATAAGGATCATTTCTTCTCATTATCCTCTGTCTTTTATTTCATAACCCACCTGATCTGAGCGGTGACACAATCAATACCATGATTACGCGACACTCACCACAGCATTCACCCTAGACCAGGGACTGACAGAACACAGCATTTACACTAGGTGTGCATTGACTGAGCACAGTAGTTATACAATACTCTGGAATGACTGACCACAACATTTACAATAGACTGTGCACCGACTGACCATTGTATTTACACTAAGTGGGGACCGACCGAGCACAGTAATAATACCATACTGTGGACTGACTGTCTATATCATTTGCACTAGTCTGTGGTCTAACTGACCACAGCATTCACAATAGATTATAGACCGGCTCATCCCAACATTAACACTAGTTGTGGACTTATTAACCCCAGTATTTTTGTTGAACTAAGGACCGATTGATTCTAATATTTACACTACACTGTGGATTGATTGACCACAACATTTACAGTAGACTGTGGACTGACTGACTACAGCTTTTACAATAAACTGTGGAAAGACTAACCACAGTCATTATCCCTGAGATAAGTAATTTTGGCCCTAGTGTGTTATTGGTGTGTATAGCATGTAGCAGGAACATATTATCATATAGGTTGTCTTTTTACAGGTGACTGAATCCCAATGAGATATTAGAATGTGAAATTTTTGTTTGTGGACTCCAAGAAGAGAATCAGAGGAATCACATAACAGGTAATTAATTCTCGTATTAATTACTGATAATCGTTGGTCTAGGCTTAAGTTCTAGACTGGCTGAGGTGTAATAACACCCACCTTCCTGATACATGACAATATACTGTATGTGTTTTTTCAAATGTACATCTTCTATACACAACTCCTAGTATAACACCACCATATCTCAGGTACAGATATAAGGATCATTTCTTCTCATTATCCTCTGTCTTTTATTTCATAACCCACCTGATCTGAGCGGTGACACAATCAATACCATGATTATGCGACACTCACCACAGCATTCACCCTAGACCAGGGACTGACAGAACACAGCATTTACACTAGGTGTGCATTGAATGAGCACAGTAGTTATACAATACTCTGGAATTACTGACCACAACATTTACAATAGACTGTGCACCGACTGACCATTGTATTTACACTAGGTGGGGACCGACCGAGCACAGTAATAATACCATACTGTGGACTGACTGTCTATATCATTTGCATTAGTCTGTGGTCTAACTGACCACAACATTCACAATAGATTATAGACCGGCTCATCCCAGCATTAACACTAGTTGTGGACTTATTAACCCCAGTATTTTTGTTGAACTAAGGACCGATTGATTCTATTATTTACACTACACTGTGGATTGATTAACCACAACATTTACAGTAGACTGTGGACTGACTGACTACAGCTTTTACAATAAACTGTGGAAAGACTAACCACAGTCATTATCCCTGAGATAAGTAATTTTGGCCCTAGTGTGTTATTGGTGTGTATAGCATGTAGCAGGAACATATTATCATATAGGTTGTCTTTTTACTGGTGACTGAATCCCAATGAGATATTAGAATGTGAAATTTTTGTTTGTGGACTCCAAGAAGAGAATCAGAGGAATCACATAACAGGTAATTAATTCTCGTATTAATTACTGATAATCGTTGGTCTAGGCTTAAGTTCTAGACTGGCTGAGGTGTAATAACACCCACCTTCCTGATACATGACAATATACTGTATGTGTTTTTTCAAATGTACATCTTCTATACACAACTCCTAGTATAACACCACCATATCTCAGGTACAGAGATAAGGATCATTTCTTCTCATTATCCTCTGTCTTTTATTTCATAACCCACCTGATCTGAGCGGTGACACAATCAATACCATGATTACGCGACACTCACTACAGCATTCACCCTAGACCAGGGACTGACAGAACACAGCATTTACACTAGGTGTGCGTTGACTGAGCACAGTAGTTATACAATACTCTGGAATGACTGACCACAACATTTACAATAGACTGTGCACCGACTGACCATTGTATTTACACTAGGTGGGGACCGACCGAGCACAGTAATAATACCATACTGTGGACTGACTGTCTATATCATTTGCACTAGAAAAAAGAGAGGGGTCGCTCACTGGTCTATTCGGGTGCTCTGAAGAAAAGAGTAATCTCAATTGCAAAACGAACTTCGGCACTCCATACATGAAAATGTAAGAAATATTGTATCTAGACTAATGTCACTTTGAAAAATGAAGGTTTTTTGCGCATAATTTGGCCAATTTATGTGTGCCCATCAACCACGACAAGGTCACCTTCGTATGATGGGAAACTACGCTACGCTACCACTGGATATGCCACTCTTGGGCTGTAAGCCTGTATGGACAATATGTCTATGCTTGGGCTTTTAACCTACAATGTATGGGCTGGTAGAGCTAGTTAAAACCACCTGTGACTGAATGGGAGGGACACATGGTCAGAAAAAAGGCTGTCAAACTTCTAATAGTGTGAACACGTACCTGCTGCAATGCTCCAGGAGCGGGATCCCAAAAATGATTAATAGAAAAAAGAGAGGGGTCGCTCACTGGTCTATTCGGGTGCTCTGAAGAAAAGAGTAATCTCAATTGCAAAAAGAACTTCGGCACTCCATACATGAAAATATAAGAAATATTGTATCTAGACTAATGTCACTTTGAAAAATTAAGGTTTTTTGCGCATAATTTGGCCAATTTATGTGTGCCCATCAACCACGACAAGGTCACCTTCGTATGATGGGAAACTACGCTACGCTACCACTGGATATGCCACTCTTGGGCTGTAAGCCTGTATGGACAATATGTCTATGCTTGGGCTTTTAACCTACAATGTATGGGCTGGTAGAGATAGTTAAAACCACCTGTGACTGAATGGGAGGGACACATGGTCAGAAAAAAGGCTGTCAAACTTCTAATAGTGTGAACACGTACCTGCTGCAATGCTCCAGGAGCGGGATCCCAAAAATGATTAATAGAAAAAAGAGAGGGGTCGCTCACTGGTCTATTCGGGTGCTCTGAAGAAAAGAGTAATCTCAATTGCAAAAAGAACTTCGGCACTCCATACATGAAAATATAAGAAATATTGTATCTAGACTAATGTCACTTTGAAAAATGAAAGTTTTTTGCGCATAATTTGGCCAATTTATGTGTGCCCATCAACCACGACAAGGTCACCTTCGTATGATGGGAAACTGCGCTATGCTACCACTGGATATGCCACTCTTGGGCTGTAAGCCTGTATGGACAATATGTCTATGCTTGCGCTTTTAACCTACAATGTATGGGCTGGTAGAGCTAGTTAAAACCACCTGTGACTGAATGGGAGGGACACATGGTCAGAAAAAAGGCTGTCAAACTTCTAATAGTGTGAACACGTACCTGCTGCAATGCTCCAGGAGCGGGATCCCAAAAATGATTAATAGAAAAAAGAGAGGGGTCGCTCACTGGTCTATTCGGGTGCTCTGAAGAAAAGAGTAATCTCAATTGCAAAAAGAACTTCGGCACTCCATACATGAAAATATAAGAAATATTGTATCTAGACTAATGTCACTTTGAAAAATGAAGGTTTTTTGCGCATAATTTGGCCAATTTATGTGTGCCCATCAACCACGACAAGGTCACCTTCGTATGATGGGAAACTACGCTATGCTACCACTGGATATGCCACTCTTGGGCTGTAAGCCTGTATGGACAATATGTCTATGCTTGGGCTTTTAACCTACAATGTATGGGCTGGTAGAGCTAGTTAAAACCACCTGTGACTGAATGGGAGGGACACATGGTCAGAAAAAAGGCTGTCAAACTTCTAATAGTGTGAACACGTACCTGCTGCAATGCTCCAGGAGCGGGATCCCAAAAATGATTAATAGAAAAAAGAGAGGGGTCGCTCACTGGTCTATTCGGGTGCTCTGAAGAAAAGAGTAATCTCAATTGCAAAAAGAACTTCGGCACTCCATACATGAAAATATAAGAAATATTGTATCTAGACTAATGTCACTTTGAAAAATGAAGGTTTTTTGCGCATAATTTGGCCAATTTATGTGTGCCCATCAACCACGACAAGGTCACCTTCGTATGATGGGAAACTACGCTATGCTACCACTGGATATGCCACTCTTGGGCTGTAAGCCTGTATGGACAATATGTCTATGCTTGGGCTTTTAACCTACAATGTATGGTCTGGTAGAGCTAGTTAAAACCACCTGTGACTGAATGGGAGGGACACATGGTCAGAAAAAAGGCTGTCAAACTTCTAATAGTGTGAACACGTACCTGCTGCAATGCTCCAGGAGCGGGATCCCAAAAATGATTAATAGAAAAGAGAGAGGGGTCGCTCACTGGTCTATTCGGGTGCTCTGAAGAAAAGCATTTGCACTAGTCTGTGGTCTAACTGACCACAACATTCACAATAGATTATAGACCGGCTCATCCCAGCATTAACACTAGTTGTGGACTTATTAACCCCAGTATTTTTGTTGAACTAATGACCGATTGATTCTAATATTTACACTACACTGTGGATTGATTGACCACAACATTTACAGTAGACTGTGGACTGACTGACTACAGCTTTTACAATAAACTGTGGAAAGACTAACCACAGTCATTATCCCTGAGATAAGTAATTTTGGCCCTAGTGTGTTATTGGTGTGTATAGCATGTAGCAGGAACATATTATCATATAGGTTGTCTTTTTACAGGTGACTGAATCACAATGAGATATTAGAATGTGACATTTTTGTTTGTGAACTCCAAGAAGAGAATCAGAGGAATCACATAACAGGTAATTAATTCTCGTATTAATTACTGATAATCGTTGGTCTAGGCTTAAGTTCTAGACTGGCGGAGGTGTAATAACACCCACCTTCCTGATACATGACAATATACTGTATGTGTTTTTTCAAATGTACATCTTCTATACACAACTCCTAGTATAACACCACCATATCTCAGGTACAGAGATAAGGATCATTTCTTCTCATTATCCTCTGTCTTTTATTTCATAACCCACCTGATCAGAGCGGTGACACAAGCAATACCATGATTACGTGACACTCACCACAGCATTCACCCTAGACCAGGGACTGACAGAACACAGCATTTACACTAGGTGTGCATTGACTGAGCACAGTAGTTGTACAATACTCTGGAATGACTGACCACAACATTTACAATAGACTGTGCACCGACTGACCATTGTATTTACACTAGGTGGGGACCGACCGAGCACAGTAATAATACCATACTGTGGACTGACTGTCTATATCATTTGCACTAGTCTGTGGTCTAACTGACCACAACATTCACAATAGATTATAGACCGGCTCATCCCAGCATTAACACTAGTTGTGGACTTATTAACCCCAGTATTTTTGTTGAACTAAGGAACGATTGATTCTATTATTTACACTACACTGTGGATTGATTAACCACAACATTTACAGTAGACTGTGGACTGACTGACTACAGCTTTTATAATAAACTGTGGCAAGACTAACCACAGTCATTATCCCTGAGATAAGTAATTTTGGCCCTAGTGTGTTATTGGTGTGTATAGCATGTAGCAGGAACATATTATCATATAGGTTGTGTTTTTACAGGTGACTGAATCCCAGTGAGATATTAGAATGTGAAATTTTTGTTTGTGGACTCCAAGAAGAGAATCAGAGGAATCACATAACAGGTAATTAATTCTCGTATTAATTACTGATAATCGTTGGTCTAGGCTTAAGTTCTAGACTGGCGGAGGTGTAATAACACCCACCTACCTGATACATGACAATATACTGTATGTGTTTTTTCAAATGTACATCTTCTATACACAACTCCTAGTATAACACCACCATATCTCAGGTACAGAGATAAGGATCATTTCTTCTCATTATCCTCTGTCTTTAATTCCATAACCCACCTGATCTGAGCGGTGACACAATCAATACCATGATTGCGCGACACTCACCACAGCATTCACCCTAGACCAGGGACTGACAGAACACAGCATTTACACTAGGTGTGCATTGACTGAGCACAGTAGTTATACAATACTCTGGAATGACTGACCACAACATTTACAATAGACTGTGCACCGACTGACCATTGTATTTACACTAGGTGGGGACCGACCGAGCACAGTAATAATACCATACTGTGGACTGACTGTCTATATCATTTGCACTAGTCTGTGGTCTAACTGACCACAACATTCACAATAGATTATAGACCGGCTCATCCCAACATTAACACTAGTTGTGGACTTATTAACCCCAGTATTTTTGTTGAACTAAGGACTGATTGATTCTAATATTTACACTACACTGTGGATTGATTGACCACAACATTTACAGTAGACTGTGGACTGACTGACTACAGCTTTTACAATAAACTGTGGAAAGACTAACCACAGTCATTATCCCTGAGATAAGTAATTTTGGCCCTAGTGTGTTATTGGTGTGTATAGCGTGTAGCAGGAACATATTATCATATAGGTTGTCTTTTTACAGGTGACTGAATCCCAATGAGATATTAGAATGCAAAATTTTTGTTTGTGGACTCCAAGAAGAGAATCAGAGGAATCACATAACAGGTAATTAATTCTCGTATTAATTACTGATAATCGTTGGTCTAGGCTTAAGTTCTAGACTGGCGGAGGTGTAATAACACCCACCTACCTGATACATGACAATATACTGTATGTGTTTTTTCAAATGTACATCTTCTATACACAACTCCTAGTATAACACCACCATATCTCAGGTACAGAGATAAGGATCATTTCTTCTCATTATCCTCTGTCTTTAATTCCATAACCCACCTGATCTGAGCGGTGACACAATCAATACCATGATTGCGCGACACTCACCACAGCATTCACCCTAGACCAGGGACTGACAGAACACAGCATTTACACTAGGTGTGCATTGAGTGAGCACAGTAGTTATACAATACTCTGGAATGACTGACCACAACATTTACAATAGACTGTGCACCGACTGACCATTGTATTTACACTAGGTGGGGACCGACCGAGCACAGTAATAATACCATACTGTGGACTGACTGTCTATATCATTTGCACTAGTCTGTGGTCTAACTGACCACAACATTCACAATAGATTATAGACCGGCTCATCCCAACATTAACACTAGTTGTGGACTTATTAACCCCAGTATTTTTGTTGAACTAAGGACCGATTGATTCTAATATTTACACTACACTGTGGATTGATTGACCACAACATTTACAGTAGACTGTGGACTGACTGACTACAGCTTTTACAATAAACTGTGGAAAGACTAACCACAGTCATTATCCCTGAGATAAGTAATTTTGGCCCTAGTGTGTTATTGGTGTGTATAGCATGTAGCAGGAACATATTATCATATAGGTTGTCTTTTTACAGGTGACTGAATCCCAATGAGATATTAGAATGTGAAATTTTTGTTTGTGGACTCCAAGAAGAGAATCAGAGGAATCACATAACAGGTAATTAATTCTCGTATTAATTACTGATAATCGTTGGTCTAGGCTTAAGTTCTAGACTGGCGGAGGTGTAATAACACCCACCTTCCTGATACATGACAATATACTGTATGTGTTTTTTCAAATGTACATCTTCTATACACAACTCCTAGTATAACACCACCATATCTCAGGTACAGAGATAAGGATCATTTCTTCTCATTATCCTCTGTCTTTAATTTCATAACCCACCTGATCTGAGCGGTGACACAATCAATACCATGATTACGCGACACTCACCACAGCATTCACCCTAGACCAGGGACTGACAGAACACAGCATTTACACTAGGTGTGCATTGACTGAGCACAGTAGTTATACAATACTCTGGAATGACTGACCACAACATTTACAATAGACTGTGCACCGACTGACCATTGTATTTACACTAGGTGGGGACCGACCGAGCACAGTAATAATACCATACTGTGGACTGACTGTCTATATCATTTGCACTAGTCTGTGGTCTAACTGACCACAACATTCACAATAGATTATAGACCGGCTCATCCCAGCATTAACACTAGTTGTGGACTTATTAACCCCAGTATTTTTGTTGAACTAAGGACTGATTGATTCTAATATTTACACTACACTGTGGATTGATTGACCACAACATTTACAGTAGACTGTGGACTGACTGACTACAGCTTTTACAATAAACTGTGGAAAGACTAACCACAGTCATTATCCCTGAGATAAGTAATTTTGGCCCTAGTGTGTTATTGGTGTGTATAGCATGTAGCAGGAACATATTATCATATAGGTTGTCTTTTTACAGGTGACTGAATCCCAATGAGATATTAGAATGCAAAATTTTTGTTTGTGGACTACAAGAAGAGAATCAGAGGAATCACATAACAGGTAATTAATTCTCGTATTAATTACTGATAATCGTTGGTCTAGGCTTAAGTTCTAGACTGGCGGAGGTGTAATAACACCCACCTTCCTGATACATGACAATATACTGTATGTGTTTTTTCAAATGTACATCTTCTATACACAACTCCTAGTATAACACCACCATATCTCAGGTACAGAGATAAGGATCATTTCTTCTCATTATCCTCTGTCTTTAATTTCATAACCCACCTGATCTGAGCGGTGACACAATCAATACCATGATTACGCGACACTCACCACAGCATTCACCCTAGACCAGGGACTGACAGAACACAGAATTTACACTAGGTGTGCATTGACTGAGCACAGTAGTTATACAATACTCTGGAATGACTGACCACAACATTTACAATAGACTGTGCACCGACTGACCATTGTATTTACACTAGGTGGGGACCGACCGAGCACAGTAATAATACCATACTGTGGACTGACTGTCTATATCATTTGCATTAGTCTGTGGTCTAACTGACCACAACATTCACAATAGATTATAGACCGGCTCATCCCAGCATTAACACTAGTTGTGGACTTATTAACCCCAGTATTTTTGTTGAACTAAGGACCGATTGATTCTAATATTTACACTACACTGTGGATTGATTAACCACAACATTTACAGTAGACTGTGGACTGAGTGACTACAGCTTTTACAATAAACTGTGGCAAGACTAACCACAGTCATTATCCCTGAGATAAGTAATTTTGGCCCTAGTGTGTTATTGGTGTGTATAGCATGTAGCAGGAACATATTATCATATAGGTTGTCTTTTTACAGGTGACTGAATCCCAATGAGATATTAGAATGTGAAATTTTTGTTTGTGGACTCCAAGAAGAGAATCAGAGGAATCACATAACAGGTAATTAAATCTCGTATTAATTACTGATAATCGTTGGTCTAGGCTTAAGTTCTAGACTGGCTGAGGTGTAATAACACCCACCTTCCTGATACATGACAATATACTGTATGTGTTTTTTCAAATGTACATCTTCTATACACAACTCCTAGTATAACACCACCATATCTCAGGTACAGAGATAAGGATCATTTCGTCTCATTATCCTCTGTCTTTTATTTCATAACCCACCTGATATGAGCGGTGACACAATCAATACCATGATTACGCGACACTCACCACAGCATTCACCCTAGACCAGGGACTGACAGAACACAGCATTTACACTAGGTGTGCGTTGACTGAGCACAGTAGTTATACAATACTCTGGAATGACTGACCACAACATTTACAATAGACTGTGCACCGACTGACCATTGTATTTACACTAGGTGGGGACCGACCGAGCACAGTAATAATACCATACTGTGGACTGACTGTCTATATCATTTGCACTAGTCTGTGGTCTAACTGACCACAACATTCACGATAGATTATAGACCGGCTGATCCCAGCATTAACACTAGTTGTGGACTTATTAACCCCAGTATTTTTGTTGAACTAAGGACCGATTGATTCTAATATTTACACTACACTGTGGATTGATTGACCACAACATTTACAGTAGACTGTGGACTGACTGACTACAGCTTTTACAATAAACTGTGGAAAGACTAACCACAGTCATTATCCCTGAGATAAGTAATTTTGGCCCTAGTGTGTTATTGGTGTGTATAGCATGTAGCAGGAACATATTATCATATAGGTTGTCTTTTTACAGGTGACTGAATCCCAATGAGATATTAGAATGTGAAATTTTTGTTTGTGGACTCCAAGAAGAAAATCAGAGGAATCACATAACAGGTAATTAATTCTCGTATTAATTACTGATAATCGTTGGTCTAGGCTTAAGTTCTAGACTGGCAGAGGTGTAATAACACCCACCTTCCTGATACATGACTATATACTGTATGTGTTTTTTCAAATGTACATCTTCTATACACAACTCCTAGTATAACACCACCATATCTCAGGTACAGAGATAAGGATCATTTCTTCTCATTATCCTCTGTCTTTTATTTCATAACCCACCTGATCTGAGCGGTGACACAATCAATACCATGATTACGCGACACTCACCACAGCATTCAACCTAGACCAGGGACTGACAGAACACAGCATTTACACTAGGTGTGCATTGACTGAGCACAGTAGTTATACAATACTCTGGAATGACTGACCACAACATTTACAATAGACTGTGCACTGACTGACCATTGTATTTACACTAGGTGGGGACTGACCGAGCACAGTAATAATACCATACTGTGGACTGACTGTCTATATCATTTGCACTAGTCTGTGGTCTAACTGACCACAACATTCACAATAGATTATAGACCGGCTCATCCCAGCATTAACACTAGTTGTCGACTTATTAACCCCAGTATTTTTGGTGAACTAAGGACCGATTGATTCTAATATTTACACTACACTGTGGGTTGATTGACCACAACATTTACAGTAGACTGTGGACTGACTGACTACAGCTTTTACAATAAACTGTGGAAAGACTAACCACAGTCATTATCCCTGAGATAAGTAATTTTGGCCCTAGTGTGTTATTGGTGTGTATAGCATGTAGCTGGAACATATTATCAAATAGGTTGTCTTTTTACAGGTGACTGAATCTCAATGAGATATTAGAATGTGAAATTTTTGTTTGTGGACTCCAAGAAGAGAATCAGAGGAATCACATAACACGTAATTAATTCTCGTATTAATTACTGATAATCGTTGGTCTAGGCTTAAGTTCTAGACTGGCGGAGGTGTAATAACACCTACCTTCCTGATACATGACAATATACTGTATATGTTTTTTCAAATGTACATCTTCTATACACAACTCCGAGTATAACACCACCATATCTCAGGTACAGAGATAAGGATCATTTCTTCTCATTTTCCTCTGTCTTTTATTTCATAACCCACCTGATCTGAGCGGTGACACAATCAATACAATGATTGCGCGACACTCACCACAGCATTCACCCTAGACCAGGGACTGACAGAACACAGCATTTACACTAGGTGTGCATTGACTGAGCACAGTAGTTATACAATACTCTGGAATGACTGACCACAACATTTACAATAGACTGTGCACCGACTGACCATTGTATTTACACTAAGTGGGGACCGACCGAGCACAGTAATAATACCATACTGTGGACTGACTGTCTATATCATTTGCACTAGTCTGTGGTCTAACTGACCACAACATTAACAATAGATTATAGACCAGCTCATCCCAGCATTAAAACTAGTTGTGGACTTATTAACCCCAGTATTTTTGTTGAACTAAGGACCGATTGATTCTAATATTTACACTACACTGTGGATTGATTGACCACACCATTTACAGAAGACTGTGGACTGACTGACTACAGCTTTTACAATAAACTGTGGAAAGACTAACCACAGTCATTATCACTGAGATAAGTAATTTTGGCCCTAGTGTGTTATTGGTGTGTATAGCATGTAGCAGGAACATATTATCATATAGGTTGTCTTTTTACAGGTGACTGAATCCCAATGAGATATTAGAATGTGAAAATTTTGTTTGTGGACTCCAAGAAGAGAATCAGAGGAATCACATAACAGGTAATTAATTCTCGTATTAATTACTGATAATCGTTGGTCTAGGCTTAAGTTCTAGACTGGCGGAGGTGTAATAACACCCACCTTCCTGATACATGACAATATACTGTATGTGTTTTTTCAAATGTACATCTTCTATACACAACTCCTAGTATAACACCACCATATCTCAGGTACAGAGATAAGGATCATTTCTTCTCATTATCCTCTGTCTTTAATTTCATAACCCACCTGATCTGAGCGGTGACACAATCAATACCATGATTGCGCGACACTCACCACAGCATTCACCCTAGACCAGGGACTGACAGAACACAGCATTTACACTAGGTGTGCATTGACTGAGCACAGTAGTTATACAATACTCTGGAATTACTGACCACAACATTTACAATAGACTGTGCACCGACTGACCATTGTATTTACACTAGGTGGGGACCGACCGAGCACAGTAATAATACCATACTGTGGACTGACTGTCTATATCATTTGCACTAGTCTGTGGTCTAACTGACCACAACATTCACAATAGATTATAGACCGGCTCATCCCAGCATTAACACTAGTTGTGGACTTATTAACCCCAGTATTTTTGTTGAACTAAGGACCGATTGATTCTAATATTTACACTACACTGTGGATTGATTGACCACAACATTTACAGTAGACTGTGGACTGACTGACTACAGCTTTTACAATAAACTGTGGAAAGACTAACCACAGTCATTATCCCTGAGATAAGTAATTTTGGCCCTAGTGTGTTATTGGTGTGTATAGCATGTAGCAGGAACATATTATCATATAGGTTGTCTTTTTACAGGTGACTGAATCCCAATGAGATATTAGAATGCAAAATTTTTGTTTGTGGACTACAAGAAAAGAATCAGAGGAATCACATAACAGGTAATTAATTCTCGTATTAATTTCTGATAATCGTTGGTCTAGGCTTAAGTTCTAGACTGGCGGAGGTGTAATAACACCCACCTTCCTGATACATGACAATATACTGTATGTGTTTTTTCAAATGTACATCTTCTATACACAACTCCTAGTATAACACCACCATATCTCAGGTACAGAGATAAGGATCATTTCTTCTCATTATCCTCTGTCTTTAATTTCATAACCCACCTGATCTGAGCGGTGACACAATCAATACCATGATTACGCGACACTCACCACAGCATTCACCCTAGACCAGGGACTGACAGAACACAGAATTTACACTAGGTGTGCATTGACTGAGCACAGTAGTTATACAATACTCTGGAATGACTGACCACAACATTTACAATAGACTGTGCACCGACTGACCATTGTATTTACACTAGGTGGGGACCGACCGAGCACAGTAATAATACCATACTGTGGACTGACTGTCTATATCATTTGCACTAGTCTGTGGTCTAACTGACCACAACATTCACAATAGATTATAGACCGGCTCATCCCAGCATTAACACTAGTTGTGGACTTATTAACCCCAGTATTTTTGTTGAACTAAGGACCGATTGATTCTAATATTTACACTACACTGTGGATTGATTGACCACAACATTTACAGTAGACTGTGGACTGACTGACTACAGCTTTTACAATAAACTGTGGAAAGACTAACCACAGTCATTATCCCTGAGATAAGTAATTTTGGCCCTAGTGTGTTATTGGTGTGTATAGCATGTAGCAGGAACATATTATCATATAGGTTGTCTTTTTACAGGTGACTGAATCCCAATGAGATATTAGAATGTGAAATTTTTGTTTGTGGACTCCAAGAAGAGAATCAGAGGAAACACATAACAGGTAATTAATTCTCGTATTAATTACTGATAATCGTTGGTCTAGGCTTAAGTTCTAGACTGGCGGAGGTGTAATAACACCCACCTTCCTGATACATGACAATATACTGTATGTGTTTTTTCAAATGTACATCTTCTATACACAACTCCTAGTATAACACCACCACATCTCAGGTACAGAGATAAGGATCATTTCTTCTCATTATCCTCTGTCTTTAATTTCATAACCCACCTGATCTGAGCGGTGACACAATCAATACCATGATTGCGCGACACTCACCACAGCATTCACCCTAGACCAGGGACTGACAGAACACAGCATTTACACTAGGTGTGCATTGACTGAGCACAGTAGTTATACAATACTCTGGAATGACTGACCACAACATTTACAATAGACTGTGCACCGACTGACCATTGTATTTACACTAGGTGGGGACCGACCGAGCACAGTAATAATACCATACTGTGGACTGACTGTCTATATCATTTGCACTAGTCTGTGGTCTAACTGACCACAACATTCACAATAGATTATAGACCGGCTCATCCCAACATTAACACTAGTTGTGGACTTATTAACCCCAGTATTTTTGTTGAACTAAGGACCGATTGATTCTAATATTTACACTACACTGTGGATTGATTGACCACAACATTTACAGTAGACTGTGGACTGACTGACTACAGCTTTTACAATAAACTGTGGAAAGACTAACCACAGTCATTATCCCTGAGATAAGTAATTTTGGCCCTAGTGTGTTATTGGTGTGTATAGCATGTAGCAGGAACATATTATCATATAGGTTGTCTTTTTACAGGTGACTGAATCCCAATGAGATATTAGAATGTGAAATTTTTGTTTGTGGACTCCAAGAAGAGAATCAGAGGAATCACATAACAGGTAATTAATTCTCGTATTAATTACTGATAATCGTTGGTCTAGGCTTAAGTTCTAGACTGGCGGAGGTGTAATAACACCCACCTTCCTGATACATGACAATATACTGTATGTGTTTTTTCAAATGTACATCTTCTATACACAACTCCTAGTATAACACCACCATATCTCAGGTACAGATATACGGATCATTTCTTCTCATTATCCTCTGTCTTTTATTTCATAACCCACCTGATCTGAGCGGTGACACAATCAATACCATGATTACGCGACACTCACCACAGCATTCACCCTAGACCAGGGACTGACAGAACACAGCATTTACACTAGTTGTGCATTGACTGAGCACAGTAGTTATACAATACTCTGGAATTACTGACCACAACATTTACAATAGACTGTGCACCGACTGACCATTGTATTTACACTAGGTGGGGACCGACCAAGCACAGTAATAATACCATACTGTGGACTGACTGTCTATATCATTTGCACTAGTCTGTGGTCTAACTGACCACAACATTCACAATAGAATATAGACCGGCTCATCCCAGCATTAACACTAGTTGTGGACTTATTAACCCCAGTATTTTTGTTGAACTAAGGACCGATTGATTTTAATATTTACACTACACTGTGGATTGATTGACCACAACATTTACAGTAGACTGTGGACTGACTGACTACAGCTTTTACAATAAACTGTGGAAAGACTAACCACAGTCATTATCCCTGAGATAAGTAATTTTGGCCCTAGTGTGTTATTGGTGTGTATAGCATGTAGCAGGAACATATTATCATATAGGTTGTCTTTTTACAGGTGACTGAATCCCAATGAGATATTAGAATGCAAAATTTTTGTTTTTGGACTACAAGAAAAGAATCAGAGGAATCACATAACAGGTAATTAATTCTCGTATTAATTACTGATAATCGTTGGTCTAGGCTTAAGTTCTAGACTGGCGGAGGTGTAATAACACCCACCTTTCTGATACATGACAATATACTGTATGTGTTTTTTCAAATGTACATCTTCTATACACAACTCCTAGTATAACACCACCATATCTCAGGTACAGAGATAAGGATCATTTCTTCTCATTATCCTCTGTCTTTAATTTCATAACCCACCTGATCTGAGCGGTGACACAATCAATACCATGATTACGCGACACTCACCACAGCATTCACCCTAGACCAGGGACTGACAGAACACAGCATTTACACTAGGTGTGCATTGACTGAGCACAGTAGTTATACAATACTCTGGAATGACTGACCACAACATTTACAATAGACTGTGCACCGACTGACCATTGTATTTACACTAGGTGGGGACCGACCGAGCACAGTAATAATACCATACTGTGCACTGACTGTCTATATAATTTGCATTAGTCTGTGGTCTAACTGACCACAACATTCACAATAGATTATAGACCGGCTCATCCCAGCATTAACACTAGTTGTGGACTTATTAACCCCAGTATTTTTGTTGAACTAAGGACCGATTGATTCTAATATTTACACTACACTGTGGATTGATTGACCACAACATTTACAGTAGACTGTGGACTGACTGACTACAGCTTTTACAATAAACTGTGGCAAGACTAACCACAGTCATTATCCCTGAGATAAGTAATTTTGGCCCTAGTGTGTTATTGGTGTGTATAGCATGTAGCAGGAACATATTATCATATAGGTTGTCTTTTTACAGGTGACTGAATCCCAATGAGATATTAGAATGTGAAATTTTTGTTTGTGGACTCCAAGAAGAGAATCAGAGGAATCACATAACAGGTAATTAAATCTCGTATTAATTACTGATAATCGTTGGTCTAGGCTTAAGTTCTAGACTGGCGGAGGTGTAATAACACCCACCTTCCTGATACATGACTATATACTGTATGTGTTTTTTCAAATGTACATCTTCTATACACAACTCCTAGTATAACACCACCATATCTCAGGTACAGAGATAAGGATCATTTCTTCTCATTATCCTCTGTCTTTTATTTCATAACCCACCTGATCTGAGCGGTGACACAATCAATACAATGATTACGCGACACTCACCACAGCATTCACCCTAGACCAGGGACTGACAGAACACAGCATTTACACTAGGTGTGCATTGACTGAGCACAGTAGGTATACAATACTCTGGAATGACTGACCACAACATTTACAATAGACTGTGCACCGACTGACCATTGTATTTACACTAGGTGGGGACCGACCGAGCACAGTAATAATACCATACTGTGGACTGACTGTCTATATCATTTGCACTAGTCTGTGGCCTAACTGACCACAACATTCACAATAGATTATAGACCGGCTCATCCCAGCATTAACACTAGTTGTGGACTTATTAACCCCAGTATTTTTGTTGAACTAAGGACCGATTGATTCTAATATTTACACTACACTGTGGATTGATTGACCACAACATTTACAGTAGACTGTGGACTGACTGACTACAGCTTTTACAATAAACTGTGGAAAGACTAACCACAGTCATTATCCCTGAGATAAGTAATTTTGGCCCTAGTGTGTTATTGGTGTGTATAGCATGTAGCAGGAACATATTATCATATAGGTTGTCTTTTTACATGTGACTGAATCCCAATGAGATATTAGAATGTGAAATTTTTGTTTGTGGACTCCAAGAAGAGAATCAGAGGAATCACATAACAGGTAATTAATTCTCATATTAATTACTGATAATCGTTGGTCTAGGCTTAAGTTCTAGACTGGCGGAGGTGTAATAACACCCACCTTCCTGATACATGACAATATACTGTATGTGTTTTTTCAAATGTACATCTTCTATACACAACTCCTAGTATAACACCACCATATCTCAGGTACAGATATACGGATCATTTCTTCTCATTATCCTCTGTCTTTTATTTCATAACCCACCTGATCTGAGCGGTGACACAATCAATACCATGATTACGCGACACTCACCACAGCATTCACCCTAGACCAGGGACTGACAGAACACAGCATTTACACTAGGTGTGCATTGACTGAGCACAATAGTTATACAATACTCTGGAATTACTGACCACAACATTTACAATAGACTGTGCACCGACTGACCATTGTATTTACACTAGGTGGGGACCGACCAAGCACAGTAATAATACCATACTGTGGACTGACTGTCTATATCATTTGCACTAGTCTGTGGTCTAACTGACCACAACATTCACAATAGATTATAGACCGGCTCATCCCAGCATTAACACTAGTTGTGGACTTATTAACCCCAGTATTTTTGTTGAACTAAGGACCGATTGAATCTAATATTTACACTACACTGTGGATTGATTGACCACAACATTTACAGTAGACTGTGGACTGACTGACTACAGCTTTTACAATAAACTGTGGAAAGACTAACAACAGTCATTATCCTTGAGATAAGTAATTTTGGCCCTAGTGTGTTATTGGTGTGTATAGCATGTAGCATGAACATATTATCATATAGGTTGTCTTTTTACAGGTGACTGAATCCCAGTGAGATATTAGAATGTGAAATTTTTGTTTGTGGACTCCAAGAAGAGAATCAGAGGAATCACATAACAGGTAATTAATTCTCGTATTAATTACTGATAATCGTTGGTCTAGGCTTAAGTTCTAGACTGGCGGAGGTGTAATAACACCCACCTACCTGATACATGACAATATACTGTATGTGTTTTTTCAAATGTACATCTTCTATACACAACTCCTAGTATAACACCACCATATCTCAGGTACAGAGATAAGGATCATTTCTTCTCATTATCCTCTGTCCTTTATTTCATAACCCACCTGATCTGAGCGGTGACACAATCAATACCATGATTACGCGACACTCACCACAGCATTCACCCTAGACCAGGGACTGACAGAACACAGCATTTACACTAGGTGTGCATTGACTGAGCACAATAGTTATACAATACTCTGGAATGACTGACCACAACATTTACAATAGACTGTGCACCGACTGACCATTGTATTTACACTAGGTGGGGACCGACCGAGCACAGTAATAATACCATACTGTGGACTGACTGTCTATATCATTTGCACTAGTCTGTGGCCTAACTGACCACAACATTCACAATAGATTATAGACCGGCTCATCCCAGCATTAACACTAGTTGTGGACTTATTAACCCCAGTATTTTTGTTGAACTAAGGACCGATTGATTCTAATATTTACACTACACTGTGGATTGATTGACCACAACATTTACAGTAGACTGTGGACTGACTGACTACAGCTTTTACAATAAACTGTGGAAAGACTAACCACAGTCATTATCCCTGAGATAAGTAATTTTGGCCCTAGTGTGTTATTGGTGTGTATAGCATGTAGCAGGAACATATTATCATATAGGTTGTGTTTTTACAGGTGACTGAATCCCAATGAGATATTAGAATGCGAAATTTTTGTTTGTGGACTCCAAGAAGAAAATCAGAGGAATCACATAACAGGTAATTAATTCTCGTATTAATTACTGATAATCGTTGGTCTAGGCTTAAGTTCTAGACTGGCGGAGGTGTAATAACACCCACCTTCCTGATACATGACAATATACTGTATGTGTTTTTTCAAATGTACATCTTCTATACACAACTCGTAGTATAACACCACCATATCTCAGGTACAGAGATAAGGATCATTTCTTCTCATTATCCTCTGTCTTTAATTTCATAACCCACCTGATCTGAGCGGTGACACAATCAATACCATGATTGCGCTACACTCACCACAGCATTCACCCTAGACCAGGGACTGACAGAACACAGCATTTACACTAGGTGTGCATTGACTGAGCACAGTAGTTATACAATACTCTGGAATGACTGACCACAACATTTACAATAGACTGTGCACTGACTGACCATTGTAATTACACTAGGTGGGGACCGACCGAGCACAGTAATAATACCATACTGTGGACTGACTGTCTATATCATTTGCACTAGTCTGTGGTCTAACTGACCACAACATTCACAATAGATTATAGACCGGCTCATCCCAACATTAACACTAGTTGTGGACTTATTAACCCCAGTATTTTTGTTGAACTAAGGACCGATTGATTCTAATATTTACACTACACTGTGGATTGATTGACCACAACATTTACAGTAGACTGTGGACTGACTGACTACAGCTTTTACAATAAACTGTGGAAAGACTAACCACAGTCATTATCCCTGAGATAAGTAATTTTGGCCCTAGTGTGTTATTGGTGTGTATAGCATGTAGCAGGAACATATTATCATATAGGTTGTCTTTTTACAGGTGACTGAATCCCAATGAGATATTAGAATGTGAAATTTTTGTTTGTGGACTCCAAGAAGAGAATCAGAGGAATCACATAACAGGTAATTAATTCTCGTATTAATTACTGATAATCGTTGGTCTAGGCTTAAGTTCTAGACTGGCGGAGGTGTAATAACACCCACCTTCCTGATACATGACAATATACTGTATGTGTTTTTTCAAATGTACATCTTCTATACACAACTCCTAGTATAACACCACCATATCTCAGGTACAGAGATAAGGATCATTTCTTCTCATTATCCTCTGTCTTTAATTTCATAACCCACCTGATCTGAGCGGTGACACAATCAATACCATGATTACGCGACACTCACCACAGCATTCACCCTAGACCAGGGACTGACAGAACACAGCATTTACACTAGGTGTGCATTGACTGAGCACAGTAGTTATACAATACTCTGGAATTACTGACCACAACATTTACAATAGACTGTGCACCGACTGACCATTGTATTTACACTAGGTGGGGACCGACCAAGCACAGTAATAATACCATACTGTGGACTGACTGTCTATATCATTTGCACTAGTCTGTGGTCTAACTGACCACAACATTCACAATAGATTATAGACCGGCTCATCCCAGCATTAACACTAGTTGTGGATTTATTAACCCCAGTATTTTTGTTGAACTAAGGAACGATTGATTCTAATATTTACACTACACTGTGGATTGATTAACCACAACATTTACAGTAGACTGTGGACTGACTGACTACAGCTTTTACAATAAACTGTGGAAAGACTAACCACAGTCATTATCCCTGAGATAAGTAATTTTGGCCCTAGTGTGTTATTGGTGTGTATAGCATGTAGCAGGAACATATTATCATATAGTTTGTCTTTTTACAGGTGACTGAATCCCAATGAGATATTAGAATGTGAAATTTTTGTTTGTGTACTCCAAGAAGAGAATCAGAGGAATCACATAACAGGTAATTAATTCTCGTATTAATTACTGATAATCGTTGGTCTGGGCTTTAGTTCTAGACTGGCGGAGGTGTAATAACACCCACCTTCCTGATACATGACAATATACTGTATGTGTTTTTTCAAATGTACATCTTCTATACACAACTCCTAGTATAACACCACCATATCTCAGGTACAGAGATAAGGATCATTTCTTCTCATTATCCTCTGTCTTTTATTTCATAACCCACCTGATCTGAGCGGTGACACAATCAATACCATGATTACGTGACACTCACCACAGCATTCACCCTAGACCAGGGACAGACAGAACACAGCATTTACACTAGGTGTGCATTGACTGAGCACAGTAGTTATACAATACTCTGGAATTACTGACCACAACATTTACAATAGACTGTGCACCGACTGACCATTGTATTTACACTAGGTGGGGACCGACCAAGCACAGTAATAATACCATACTGTGGACTGACTGTCTATATCATTTGCACTAGTCTGTGGTCTAACTGACCACAACATTCACAATAGATTATAGACCGTCTCATCCCAGCATTAACACTAGTTGTGGACTTATTAACCCCAGTATTTTTGTTGAACTAAGGACCGATTGAATCTAATATTTACACTACACTGTGGATTGATTGACCACAACATTTACAGTAGACTGTGGACTGACTGACTACAGCTTTTACAATAAACTGTGGAAAGACTAACCACAGTCATTATCCCTGAGATAAGTAATTTTGGCCCTAGTGTGTTATTGGTGTGTATAGCATGTAGCATGAACATATTATCATATAGGTTGTCTTTTTACAGGTGACTGAATCCCAGTGAGATATTAGAATGTGAAATTTTTGTTTGTGGACTCCAAGAAGAGAATCAGAGGAATCACATAACAGGTAATTAATTCTCGTATTAATTACTGATAATCGTTGGTCTAGGCTTAAGTTCTAGACTGGCGGAGGTGTAATAACACCCACCTACCTGATACATGACAATATACTGTATGTGTTTTTTCAAATGTACATCTTCTATACACAACTCCTAGTATAACACCACCATATCTCAGGTACAGAGATAAGGATCATTTCTTCTCATTATCCTCTGTCCTTTATTTCATAACCCACCTGATCTGAGCGGTGACACAATCAATACCATGATTACGCGACACTCACCACAGCATTCACCCTAGACCAGGGACTGACAGAACACAGCATTTACACTAGGTGTGCATTGACTGAGCACAATAGTTATACAATACTCTGGAATGACTGACCACAACATTTACAATAGACTGTGCACCGACTGACCATTGTATTTACACTAGGTGGGGACCGACCGAGCACAGTAATAATACCATACTGTGGACTGACTGTCTATATCATTTGCACTAGTCTGTGGCCTAACTGACCACAACATTCACAATAGATTATAGACCGGCTCATCCCAGCATTAACACTAGTTGTGGACTTATTAACCCCAGTATTTTTGTTGAACTAAGGACCGATTGATTCTAATATTTACACTACACTGTGGATTGATTGACCACAACATTTACAGTAGACTGTGGACTGACTGACTACAGCTTTTACAATAAACTGTGGAAAGACTAACCACAGTCATTATCCCTGAGATAAGTAATTTTGGCCCTAGTGTGTTATTGGTGTGTATAGCATGTAGCAGGAACATATTATCATATAGGTTGTGTTTTTACAGGTGACTGAATCCCAATGAGATATTAGAATGCGAAATTTTTGTTTGTGGACTACAAGAAGAGAATCAGAGGAATCACATAACAGGTAATTAATTCTCGTATTAATTACTGATAATCGTTGGTCTAGGCTTAAGTTCTAGACTGGCGGAGGTGTAATAACACCCACCTTCCTGATACATGACAATATACTGTATGTGTTTTTTCAAATGTACATCTGCTATACACAACTCCTAGTATAACACCACCATATCTCAGGTACAGAGATAAGGATAATTTCTTCTCATTATCCTCTGTCTTTAATTTCATAACCCACCTGATCTGAGCGGTGACACAATCAATACCATGATTGCGCGACACTCACCACAGCATTCACCCTAGACCAGGGACTGACAGAACACAGCATTTACACTAGGTGTGCATTGACTGAGCACAGTAGTTATACAATACTCTGGAATGACTGACCACAACATTTACAATAGACTGTGCACCGACTGACCATTGTATTTACACTAGGTGGGGACCGACCGAGCACAGTAATAATACCATACTGTGGACTGACTGTCTATATCATTTGCACTAGTCTGTGGTCTAACTGACCACAACATTCACAATAGATTATAGACCGGCTCATCCCAACATTAACACTAGTTGTGGACTTATTAACCCCAGTATTTTTGTTGAACTAAGGACCGATTGATTCTAATATTTACACTACACTGTGGATTGATTGACCACAACATTTACAGTAGACTGTGGACTGACTGACTACAGCTTTTACAATAAACTGTGGAAAGACTAACCACAGTCATTATCCCTGAGATAAGTAATTTTGGCCCTAGTGTGTTATTGGTGTGTATAGCATGTAGCAGGAACATATTATCATATAGGTTGTCTTTTTACAGGTGACTGAATCCCAATGAGATATTAGAATGTGAAATTTTTGTTTGTGGACTCCAAGAAGAGAATCAGAGGAATCACATAACAGGTAATTAATTCTCGTATTAATTACTGATAATCGTTGGTCTAGGCTTAAGTTCTAGACTGGCGGAGGTGTAATAACACCCACCTTCCTGATACATGACAATATACTGTATGTGTTTTTTCAAATGTACATCTTCTATACACAACTCCTAGTATAACACCACCATATCTCAGGTACAGATATACGGATCATTTCTTCTCATTATCCTCTGTCTTTTATTTCATAACCCACCTGATCTGAGCGGTGACACAATCAATACCATGATTACGCGACACTCACCACAGCATTCACCCTAGACCAGGGACTGACAGAACACAGCATTTACACTAGGTGTGCATTGACTGAGCACAATAGTTATACAATACTCTGGAATTACTGACCACAACATTTACAATAGACTGTGCACCGACTGACCATTGTATTTACACTAGGTGGGGACCGACCAAGCACAGTAATAATACCATACTGTGGACTGACTGTCTATATCATTTGCACTAGTCTGTGGTCTAACTGACCACAACATTCACAATAGATTATAGACCGGCTCATCCCAGCATTAACACTAGTTGTGGACTTATTAACCCCAGTATTTTTGTTGAACTAAGGACCGATTGAATCTAATATTTACACTACACTGTGGATTGATTGACCACAACATTTACAGTAGACTGTGGACTGACTGACTACAGCTTTTACAATAAACTGTGGAAAGACTAACAACAGTCATTATCCTTGAGATAAGTAATTTTGGCCCTAGTGTGTTATTGGTGTGTATAGCATGTAGCATGAACATATTATCATATAGGTTGTCTTTTTACAGGTGACTGAATCCCAGTGAGATATTAGAATGTGAAATTTTTGTTTGTGGACTCCAAGAAGAGAATCAGAGGAATCACATAACAGGTAATTAATTCTCGTATTAATTACTGATAATCGTTGGTCTAGGCTTAAGTTCTAGACTGGCGGAGGTGTAATAACACCCACCTACCTGATACATGACAATATACTGTATGTGTTTTTTCAAATGTACATCTTCTATACACAACTCCTAGTATAACACCACCATATCTCAGGTACAGAGATAAGGATCATTTCTTCTCATTATCCTCTGTCCTTTATTTCATAACCCACCTGATCTGAGCGGTGACACAATCAATACCATGATTACGCGACACTCACCACAGCATTCACCCTAGACCAGGGACTGACAGAACACAGCATTTACACTAGGTGTGCATTGACTGAGCACAATAGTTATACAATACTCTGGAATGACTGACCACAACATTTACAATAGACTGTGCACCGACTGACCATTGTATTTACACTAGGTGGGGACCGACCGAGCACAGTAATAATACCATACTGTGGACTGACTGTCTATATCATTTGCACTAGTCTGTGGCCTAACTGACCACAACATTCACAATAGATTATAGACCGGCTCATCCCAGCATTAACACTAGTTGTGGACTTATTAACCCCAGTATTTTTGTTGAACTAAGGACCGATTGATTCTAATATTTACACTACACTGTGGATTGATTGACCACAACATTTACAGTAGACTGTGGACTGACTGACTACAGCTTTTACAATAAACTGTGGAAAGACTAACCACAGTCATTATCCCTGAGATAAGTAATTTTGGCCCTAGTGTGTTATTGGTGTGTATAGCATGTAGCAGGAACATATTATCATATAGGTTGTGTTTTTACAGGTGACTGAATCCCAATGAGATATTAGAATGCGAAATTTTTGTTTGTGGACTCCAAGAAGAAAATCAGAGGAATCACATAACAGGTAATTAATTCTCGTATTAATTACTGATAATCGTTGGTCTAGGCTTAAGTTCTAGACTGGCGGAGGTGTAATAACACCCACCTTCCTGATACATGACAATATACTGTATGTGTTTTTTCAAATGTACATCTTCTATACACAACTCGTAGTATAACACCACCATATCTCAGGTACAGAGATAAGGATCATTTCTTCTCATTATCCTCTGTCTTTAATTTCATAACCCACCTGATCTGAGCGGTGACACAATCAATACCATGATTGCGCTACACTCACCACAGCATTCACCCTAGACCAGGGACTGACAGAACACAGCATTTACACTAGGTGTGCATTGACTGAGCACAGTAGTTATACAATACTCTGGAATGACTGACCACAACATTTACAATAGACTGTGCACTGACTGACCATTGTAATTACACTAGGTGGGGACCGACCGAGCACAGTAATAATACCATACTGTGGACTGACTGTCTATATCATTTGCACTAGTCTGTGGTCTAACTGACCACAACATTCACAATAGATTATAGACCGGCTCATCCCAACATTAACACTAGTTGTGGACTTATTAACCCCAGTATTTTTGTTGAACTAAGGACCGATTGATTCTAATATTTACACTACACTGTGGATTGATTGACCACAACATTTACAGTAGACTGTGGACTGACTGACTACAGCTTTTACAATAAACTGTGGAAAGACTAACCACAGTCATTATCCCTGAGATAAGTAATTTTGGCCCTAGTGTGTTATTGGTGTGTATAGCATGTAGCAGGAACATATTATCATATAGGTTGTCTTTTTACAGGTGACTGAATCCCAATGAGATATTAGAATGTGAAATTTTTGTTTGTGGACTCCAAGAAGAGAATCAGAGGAATCACATAACAGGTAATTAATTCTCGTATTAATTACTGATAATCGTTGGTCTAGGCTTAAGTTCTAGACTGGCGGAGGTGTAATAACACCCACCTTCCTGATACATGACAATATACTGTATGTGTTTTTTCAAATGTACATCTTCTATACACAACTCCTAGTATAACACCACCATATCTCAGGTACAGAGATAAGGATCATTTCTTCTCATTATCCTCTGTCTTTAATTTCATAACCCACCTGATCTGAGCGGTGACACAATCAATACCATGATTACGCGACACTCACCACAGCATTCACCCTAGACCAGGGACTGACAGAACACAGCATTTACACTAGGTGTGCATTGACTGAGCACAGTAGTTATACAATACTCTGGAATTACTGACCACAACATTTACAATAGACTGTGCACCGACTGACCATTGTATTTACACTAGGTGGGGACCGACCAAGCACAGTAATAATACCATACTGTGGACTGACTGTCTATATCATTTGCACTAGTCTGTGGTCTAACTGACCACAACATTCACAATAGATTATAGACCGGCTCATCCCAGCATTAACACTAGTTGTGGATTTATTAACCCCAGTATTTTTGTTGAACTAAGGAACGATTGATTCTAATATTTACACTACACTGTGGATTGATTAACCACAACATTTACAGTAGACTGTGGACTGACTGACTACAGCTTTTACAATAAACTGTGGAAAGACTAACCACAGTCATTATCCCTGAGATAAGTAATTTTGGCCCTAGTGTGTTATTGGTGTGTATAGCATGTAGCAGGAACATATTATCATATAGTTTGTCTTTTTACAGGTGACTGAATCCCAATGAGATATTAGAATGTGAAATTTTTGTTTGTGTACTCCAAGAAGAGAATCAGAGGAATCACATAACAGGTAATTAATTCTCGTATTAATTACTGATAATCGTTGGTCTGGGCTTTAGTTCTAGACTGGCGGAGGTGTAATAACACCCACCTTCCTGATACATGACAATATACTGTATGTGTTTTTTCAAATGTACATCTTCTATACACAACTCCTAGTATAACACCACCATATCTCAGGTACAGAGATAAGGATCATTTCTTCTCATTATCCTCTGTCTTTTATTTCATAACCCACCTGATCTGAGCGGTGACACAATCAATACCATGATTACGTGACACTCACCACAGCATTCACCCTAGACCAGGGACAGACAGAACACAGCATTTACACTAGGTGTGCATTGACTGAGCACAGTAGTTATACAATACTCTGGAATTACTGACCACAACATTTACAATAGACTGTGCACCGACTGACCATTGTATTTACACTAGGTGGGGACCGACCGAGCACAGTAATAATACCATACTGTGGACTGACTGTCTATATCATTTGCACTAGTCTGTGGTCTAACTGACCACAACATTCACAATAGATTATAGACCGTCTCATCCCAGCATTAACACTAGTTGTGGACTTATTAACCCCAGTATTTTTGTTGAACTAAGGACCGATTGAATCTAATATTTACACTACACTGTGGATTGATTGACCACAACATTTACAGTAGACTGTGGACTGACTGACTACAGCTTTTACAATAAACTGTGGAAAGACTAACCACAGTCATTATCCCTGAGATAAGTAATTTTGGCCCTAGTGTGTTATTGGTGTGTATAGCATGTAGCATGAACATATTATCATATAGGTTGTCTTTTTACAGGTGACTGAATCCCAATGAGATATTAGAATGTGAAATTTTTGTTTGTGGACTCCAAGAAGAGAATCAGAGGAATCACATAACAGGTAATTAATTCTCGTATTAATTACTGATAATCGTTGGTCTAGGCTTAAGTTCTAGACTGGCGGAGGTGTAATAACACCCACCTACCTGATACATGACAATATACTGTATGTGTTTTTTCAAATGTACATCTTCTATACACAACTCCTAGTATAACACCACCATATCTCAGGTACAGAGATAAGGATCATTTCTTCTCATTATCCTCTGTCCTTTATTTCATAACCCACCTGATCTGAGCGGTGACACAATCAATACCATGATTACGCGACACTCACCACAGCATTCACCCTAGACCAGGGACTGACAGAACACAGCATTTACACTAGGTGTGCATTGACTGAGCACAATAGTTATACAATACTCTGGAATGACTGACCACAACATTTACAATAGACTGTGCACCGACTGACCATTGTATTTACACTAGGTGGGGACCGACCGAGCACAGTAATAATACCATACTGTGGACTGACTGTCTATATCATTTGCACTAGTCTGTGGCCTAACTGACCACAACATTCACAATAGATTATAGACCGGCTCATCCCAGCATTAACACTAGTTGTGGACTTATTAACCCCAGTATTTTTGTTGAACTAAGGACCGATTGATTCTAATATTTACACTACACTGTGGATTGATTGACCACAACATTTACAGTAGACTGTGGACTGACTGACTACAGCTTTTACAATAAACTGTGGAAAGACTAACCACAGTCATTATCCCTGAGATAAGTAATTTTGGCCCTAGTGTGTTATTGGTGTGTATAGCATGTAGCAGGAACATATTATCATATAGGTTGTGTTTTTACAGGTGACTGAATCCCAATGAGATATTAGAATGCGAAATTTTTGTTTGTGGACTACAAGAAGAGAATCAGAGGAATCACATAACAGGTAATTAATTCTCGTATTAATTACTGATAATCGTTGGTCTAGGCTTAAGTTCTAGACTGGCGGAGGTGTAATAACACCCACCTTCCTGATACATGACAATATACTGTATGTGTTTTTTCAAATGTACATCTGCTATACACAACTCCTAGTATAACACCACCATATCTCAGGTACAGAGATAAGGATAATTTCTTCTCATTATCCTCTGTCTTTAATTTCATAACCCACCTGATCTGAGCGGTGACACAATCAATACCATGATTGCGCGACACTCACCACAGCATTCACCCTAGACCAGGGACTGACAGAACACAGCATTTACACTAGGTGTGCATTGACTGAGCACAGTAGTTATACAATACTCTGGAATGACTGACCACAACATTTACAATAGACTGTGCACCGACTGACCATTGTATTTACACTAGGTGGGGACCGACCGAGCACAGTAATAATACCATACTGTGGACTGACTGTCTATATCATTTGCACTAGTCTGTGGTCTAACTGACCACAACATTCACAATAGATTATAGACCGGCTCATCCCAACATTAACACTAGTTGTGGACTTATTAACCCCAGTATTTTTGTTGAACTAAGGACCGATTGATTCTAATATTTACACTACACTGTGGATTGATTGACCACAACATTTACAGTAGACTGTGGACTGACTGACTACAGCTTTTACAATAAACTGTGGAAAGACTAACCACAGTCATTATCCCTGAGATAAGTAATTTTGGCCCTAGTGTGTTATTGGTGTGTATAGCATGTAGCAGGAACATATTATCATATAGGTTGTCTTTTTACAGGTGACTGAATCCCAATGAGATATTAGAATGTGAAATTTTTGTTTGTGGACTCCAAGAAGAGAATCAGAGGAATCACATAACAGGTAATTAATTCTCGTATTAATTACTGATAATCGTTGGTCTAGGCTTAAGTTCTAGACTGGCGGAGGTGTAATAACACCCACCTTCCTGATACATGACAATATACTGTATGTGTTTTTTCAAATGTACATCTTCTATACACAACTCCTAGTATAACACCACCATATCTCAGGTACAGATATACGGATCATTTCTTCTCATTATCCTCTGTCTTTTATTTCATAACCCACCTGATCTGAGCGGTGACACAATCAATACCATGATTACGCGACACTCACCACAGCATTCACCCTAGACCAGGGACTGACAGAACACAGCATTTACACTAGGTGTGCATTGACTGAGCACAGTAGTTATACAATACTCTGGAATTACTGACCACAACATTTACAATAGACTGTGCACCGACTGACCATTGTATTTACACTAGGTGGGGACCGACCAAGCACAGTAATAATACCATACTGTGGACTGACTGTCTATATCATTTGCACTAGTCTGTGGTCTAACTGACCACAACATTCACAATAGATTATAGACCGGCTCATCCCAGCATTAACACTAGTTGTGGACTTATTAACCCCAGTATTTTTGTTGAACTAAGGAACGATTGATTCTAATATTTACACTACACTGTGGATTGATTAACCACAACATTTACAGTAGACTGTGGACTGACTGACTACAGCTTTTACAATAAACTGTGGCAAGACTAACCACAGTCATTATCCCTGAGATAAGTAATTTTGGCCCTAGTGTGTTATTGGTGTGTATAGCATGTAGCAGGAACATATTATCATATAGTTTGTCTTTTTACAGGTGACTGAATCCCAATGAGATATTAGAATGTGAAATTTTTGTTTGTGTACTCCAAGAAGAGAATCAGAGGAATCACATAACAGGTAATTAATTCTCGTATTAATTACTGATAATCGTTGGTCTAGGCTTAAGTTCTAGACTGGCGGAGGTGTAATAACACCCACCTTCCTGATACATGACAATATACTGTATGTGTTTTTTCAAATGTACATCTTCTATACACAACTCCTAGTATAACACCACCATATCTCAGGTACAGAGATAAGGATCATTTCTTCTCATTATCCTCTGTCTTTTATTTCATAACCCACCTGATCTGAGCGGTGACACAATCAATACCATGATTACGTGACACTCACCACAGCATTCACCCTAGACCAGGGACTGACAGAACACAGCATTTACACTAGGTGTGCATTGACTGAGCACAGTAGTTATACAATACTCTGGAATTACTGACCACAACATTTACAATAGACTGTGCACCGACTGACCATTGTATTTACACTAGGTGGGGACCGACCGAGCACAGTAATAATACCATACTGTGGACTGACTGTCTATATCATTTGCACTAGTCTGTGGTCTAACTGACCACAACATTCACAATAGATTATAGACCGGCTCATCCCAGCATTAACACTAGTTGTGGACTTATTAACCCCAGTATTTTTGTTGAACTAAGGACCGATTGATTCTAATATTTACACTACACTGTGGATTGATTGACCACAACATTTACAGTAGACTGTGGACTGACTGACTACAGCTTTTACAATAAACTGTGGAAAGACTAACCACAGTCATTATCCCTGAGATAAGTAATTTTGGCCCTAGTGTGTTATTGGTGTGTATAGCATGTAGCAGGAACATATTATCATATAGGTTGTCTTTTTACAGGTGACTGAATCCCAATGAGATATTAGAATGCGAAATTTTTGTTTTTGGACTACAAGAAAAGAATCAGAGGAATCACATAACAGGTAATTAATTCTTGTATTAATTACTGATAATCGTTGGTCTAGGCTTAAGTTCTAGACTGGCGGAGGTGTAATAACACCCACCTTTCTGATACATGACAATATACTGTATGTGTTTTTTCAAATGTACATCTTCTATACACAACTCCTAGTATAACACCACCATATCTCAGGTACAGAGATAAGGATCATTTCTTCTCATTATCCTCTGTCTTTAATTTCATAACCCACCTGATCTGAGCGGTGACACAATCAATACCATGATTACGCGACACTCACCACAGCATTCACCCTAGACCAGGGACTGACAGAACACAGAATTTACACTAGGTGTGCATTGACTGAGCACAGTAGTTATACAATACTCTGGAATGACTGACCACAACATTTACAATAGACTGTGCACCGACTGACCATTGTATTTACACTAGGTGGGGACCGACCGAGCACAGTAATAATACCATACTGTGGACTGACTGTCTATATCATTTGCACTAGTCTGTGGTCTAACTGACCACAACATTCACAATAGATTATAGACCGGCTCATCCCAGCATTAACACTAGTTGTGGACTTATTAACCCCAGTATTTTTGTTGAACTAAGGACCGATTGATTCTAATATTTACACTACACTGTGGATTGATTGACCACAACATTTACAGTAGACTGTGGACTGACTGACTACAGCTTTTACAATAAACTGTGGAAAGACTAACCACAGTCATTATCCCTGAGATAAGTAATTTTGGCCCTAGTGTGTTATTGGTGTGTATAGCATGTAGCAGGAACATATTATCATATAGGTTGTCTTTTTACAGGTGACTGAATCCCAATGAGATATTAGAATGCGAAATTTTTGTTTTTGGACTACAAGAAAAGAATCAGAGGAATCACATAACAGGTAATTAATTCTTGTATTAATTACTGATAATCGTTGGTCTAGGCTTAAGTTCTAGACTGGCGGAGGTGTAATAACACCCACCTTTCTGATACATGACAATATACTGTATGTGTTTTTTCAAATGTACATCTTCTATACACAACTCCTAGTATAACACCACCATATCTCAGGTACAGAGATAAGGATCATTTCTTCTCATTATCCTCTGTCTTTAATTTCATAACCCACCTGATCTGAGCGGTGACACAATCAATACCATGATTACGCGACACTCACCACAGCATTCACCCTAGACCAGGGACTGACAGAACACAGAATTTACACTAGGTGTGCATTGACTGAGCACAGTAGTTATACAATACTCTGGAATGACTGACCACAACATTTACAATAGACTGTGCACCGACTGACCATTGTATTTACACTAGGTGGGGACCGACCGAGCACAGTAATAATACCATACTGTGGACTGACTGTCTATATCATTTGCATTAGTCTGTGGTCTAACTGACCACAACATTCACAATAGATTATAGACCGGCTCATCCCAGCATTAACACTAGTTGTGGACTTATTAACCACAGTATTTATGTTGAACTAAGGACCGATTGATTCTAATATTTACACTACACTGTGGATTGATTAACCACAACATTTACAGTAGACTGTGGACTGAGTGACTACAGCTTTTACAATAAACTGTGGCAAGACTAACCACAGTCATTATCCCTGAGATAAGTAATTTTGGCCCTAGTGTGTTATTGGTGTGTATAGCATGTAGCAGGAACATATTATCATATAGGTTGTCTTTTTACAGGTGACTGAATCCCAATGAGATATTAGAATGTGAAATTTTTGTTTGTGGACTCCAAGAAGAGAATCAGAGGAATCACATAACAGGTAATTAAATCTCGTATTAATTACTGATAATCGTTGGTCTAGGCTTAAGTTCTAGACTGGCTGAGGTGTAATAACACCCACCTTCCTGATACATGACAATATACTGTGTGTGTTTTTTCAAATGTACATCTTCTATACACAACTCCTAGTATAACACCACCATATCTCACGTACAGAGATAAGGATCATTTCTTCTCATTATCCTCTGTCTTTAATTTCATAACCCACCTGATCTGAGCGGTGACACAATCAATACCATGATTACGCGACACTCACCACAGCATTCACCCTAGACCAGGGACTGACAGAACACAGCATTTACACTAGGTGTGCGTTGACTGAGCACAGTAGTTATACAATACTCTGGAATGACTGACCACAACATTTACAATAGACTGTGCACCGACTGAACATTGTATTTACACTAGGTGGGGACCGACCGAGCACAGTAATAATACCATACTGTGGACTGACTGTCTATATCATTTGCATTAGTCTGTGGTCTAACTGACCACAACATTCACAATAGATTATAGACCGGCTCATCCCAGCATTAACACTAGTTGTGGACTTATTAACCCCAGTATTTTTGTTGAACTAAGGACCGATTGATTCTAATATTTACACTACACTGTGGATTGATTAACCACAACATTTACAGTAGACTGTGGACTGAGTGACTACAGCTTTTACAATAAACTGTGGAAAGACTAACCACAGTCATTATCCCTGAGATAAGTAATTTTGGCCCTAGTGTGTTATTGGTGTGTATAGCATGTAGCAGGAACATATTATCATATAGGTTGTCTTTTTACAGGTGACTGAATCCCAATGAGATATTAGAATGTGAAATTTTTGTTTCTGGACTCCAAGAAGAGAATCAGAGGAATCACATAACAGGTAATTAATTCTCGTATTAATTACTGATAATCGTTGGTCTAAGCTTAAGTTCTAGACTGGCTGAGGTGTAATAACACCCACCTTCCTGATACATGACAATATACTGTATGTGTTTTTTCAAATGTACATCTTCTATACACAACTCCTAGTATAACACCACCATATCTCAGGTACAGAGATAAGGATCATTTCGTCTCATTATCCTCTGTCTTTTATTTCATAACCCACCTGATCTGAGCGGTGACACAATCAATACCATGATTACGCGACACTCACCACAGCATTCACCCTAGACCAGGGACTGACAGAACACAGCATTTACACTAGGTGTGCATTGACTGAGCACAGTAGTTATACAATACTCTGGAATGACTGACCACAACATTTACAATAGACTGTGCACCGACTGACCATTGTATTTACACTAGGTGGGGACCGACCGAGCACAGTAATAATACCATACTGTGGACTGACTGTCTATATCATTTGCACTAGTCTGTGGTCTAACTGACCACAACATTCACAATAGATTATAGACCGGCTCATCCCAACATTAACACTAGTTGTGGACTTATTAACCCCAGTATTTTTGTTGAACTAAGGACCGATTGATTCTAATATTTACACTACACTGTGGATTGATTGACCACAACATTTACAGTAGACTGTGGACTGACTGACTACAGCTTTTACAATAAACTGTGGAAAGACTAACCACAGTCATTATCCCTGAGATAAGTAATTTTGGCCCTAGTGTGTTATTGGTGTGTATAGCATGTAGCAGGAACATATTATCATATAGGTTGTCTTTTTACAGGTGACTGAATCCCAATGAGATATTAGAATGTGAAATTTTTGTTTGTGGACTCCAAGAAGAGAATCAGAGGAAGCACATAACAGGTAATTAATTCTCGTATTAATTACTGATAATCGTTGGTCTAGGCTTAAGTTCTAGACTGGCGGAGGTGTAATAACACCCACCTTCCTGATACATGACAATATACTGTATGTGTTTTTTCAAATGTACATCTTCTATACACAACTCCTAGTATAACACCACCATATCTCAGGTACAGAGATAAGGATCTTTTCTTCTCATTATCCTCTGTCTTTTATTTCATAACCCACCTGATCTGAGCGGTGACACAATCAATACCATGATTACGCGACACTCACCACAGCATTCACCCTAGACCAGGGACTGACAGAACACAGCATTTACACTAGGTGTGCATTGACTGAGCACAGTAGTTATACAATACTCTGGAATGACTGACCACAACATTTACAATAGACTGTGCACCGACTGACCATTGTATTTACACTAGGTGGGGACCGACCGATCACAGTAATAATACCATACTGTGGACTGTCTATATCATTTGCACTAGTCTGTGGTCTAACTGACCACAACATACACAATTGATTATAGACCGGCTCATCCCAGCATTAACACTAGTTGTGGACTTATTAACCCCAGTATTTTTGTTGAACTAAGGACCGATTGATTCTAATATTTACACTACACTGTGGACTGATTGACCACAACATTTACAGTACACTGTGGACTGACTGACTACAGCTTTTACAATAAACTGTGGAAAGACTAACCACAGTCATTATCCCTGAGATAAGTAATTTTGGCCCTAGTGTGTTATTGGTGTGTATAGCATGTAGCAGGAACATATTGTCATATAGGTTGTCTTTTTACAAGTGACTGAATCCCAATGAGATATTAGAATGTGAAATTTTTGTTTGTGGACTCGAAGAAGAGAATCAGAGGAATCACATAACAGGTAATTAATTCTCGTATTAATTACTGATAATCGTTGGTCTAGGCTTAAGTTCTAGACTGGCGGAGGTGTAATAACACCCACCTTCCTGATACATGACAATATACTGTATGTGTTTTTTCAAATGTACATCTTCTAAACACAACTCCTAGTATAACACCACCATATCTCAGGTACAGAGATAAGGATCATTTCTTCTCATTATCCTCTGTCTTTTATTTTATAACCCACCTGATCTGAGCGGTGACACAATCAATACCATGATTATGCGACACTCACTACAGCATTCACCCTAGACCAAGGACTGACAGAACACAGCATTTACACTAGGTGTGCATTGACTTAGCACAGTAGTTATACAATACTCTGGAATGACTGACCACAACATTTACAACAGACTGTGCACCGACTGACCATTGTATTTACACTAGGTGGGGACCGACCGAGCACAGTAATAATACCATACTGTGGACTGACTGTCTATATCATTTGCACTAGTCTGTGGTCTAACTGACCACAACATTCACAATAGATTATAGACCGGCTCATCCCAACATTAACACTAGTTGTGGACTTATTAATAGAGATGAGCGTTGTTCTACTCGAACTGTTCGCCAATCTCAAATTCGAGCTGTTTTGGGCGGTGTTCGAGCCGTTCGGCGAACACGAACAATTTGAGAAAAATTCGGCTGTTCGAGGTTATGTTCGATAACTGTTCGTGCACCAAAATCATAACTGGATTTTTTCTCAGTAATGATGAAAATTAATGTTAATACGCAGTTTGAGTGTACAGCGGGGTGGGGGGAGGGGCAGGGGATGGATCTCTGCAGGAACAATGAAGATCTCCATTTTTTTTTCTCTTTCCCGCATTTACAGTGGGGAGGTGCAATCTGTCAGCCTATCAGCAGCGCACACACGGAGCGAAGTGCTTTTTTTCACACAAGCAAGGGCATGTGTCATTGGCAGTGTATGTCACATGTCCTTGCCCTATAAGACCAAGCCATTTTCCCCGTCGCCACCATTTTCTCACTGCTGCAGCTGCGTGTTAGACGGCACCGCTGTTGCTGTGTGCGCTATACCTTGTTAATTTCAAGCCAATTTTCGCACAAATATACAGATAGCTTGGGAGTAGGGAATAGTTGTGATTGCAGTCCTTTTAAGGACTAGGTTACAGCATTTCCTACGACTTTTATCAGGCAGGTCTGTGCTCTTAAATAGATAGGTTGTGGGAGTAAAGACTAATTGTAATTGGAGTCCTTTTCAGGACTAGGTTACATGAGTTCCTATCAGTTTTTGCCAGGCAGGTCTGTGCCAGTGCTGTGCAAGTTTTTTTCACAGCATTTGGCTGAATCTAGCAAAGCTAATCCTTTTTGGCCTATTGCAGAGTGTGTTAGTCAGTGGAGTAGCCTATCTGTGTTGCAAGATATAACACCTGTGTATAGAATACCAATTTTTTTACTGCACCTAGTGAAGTAAAATCTTTTGGGCATAGCATCATTCTATTAGTCCATCTATACTGACCTCCATCAGGTTGCAAACTGAATATAATTTTTTTCTGCATCTAGCTCTGAAAAAATATTTGGGCTTCTAGCAGTGTGTGGGACTTGGTCTATTAGTCCATCTATACGGACCTCCATCAGGTTGCAAATTAAAAATAATTTTTTTCTTCATTTAGCTCTGAAAAAATATTTGGGCTTCTAGCAATGTGTGGGACTTGTTCTATTAGTCCTTCTATACTGACCTCCAGCAGGTTGCAAATTGAATATAATTTTTTTCTGCATCTAGCTCTGAAAAAATAGTTGGGCTTCTAGCGGTGTGTGGGACTTGGTCTATTAGTCCATCTATACTGACCTCCATCAGGTTGCAAATTAAAAATAATTTTTTTCTGCATCTAGCTCTGAAAAAATATTTGGGCTTCTAGCAGTGTGTGGGACTTGGTCTATTAGTCCATCTATACTGACCTCCATCAGGTTGCAAATTAAAAATAATTTTTTTCTGCATTTAGCTCTGAAAAAATATTTGGGCTTCTAGCAGTGTGTGGGACTTGGTCTATTAGTCCATCTATACTGACCTCCATCAGGTTGCAAATTAAAAATAATTTTTTTCTGCATCTAGCTCTGAAAAAATATTTGGGCTTCTAGCAGTGTGTGGGACTTGGTCTATTAGTCCATCTATACTGACCTCCATCAGGTTGCAAATTAAAAATAATTTTTTTCTTCATTTAGCTCTGAAAAAATATTTGGGCTTCTAGCAGTGTGTGGGACTTGTTCTATTAGTCCTTCTATACTGACCTCCAGCAGGTTGCAAATTGAATATAATTTTTTTCTGCATCTAGCTCTGAAAAAATAGTTGGGCTTCTAGCGGTGTGTGGGACTTGGTCTATTAGTCCATCTATACTGACCTCCATCAGGTTGCAAATTAAAAATAATTTTTTTCTGCATCTAGCTCTGAAAAAATATTTGGGCTTCTAGCAGTGTGTGGGACTTGTTCTATTAGTCCTTCTATACTGACCTCCAGCAGGTTGCAAATTGAATATAATTTTTTTCTGCATCTAGCTCTGAAAAAATAGTTGGGCTTCTAGCGGTGTGTGGGACTTGGTCTATTAGTCCATCTATACTGACCTCCATCAGGTTGCAAATTCAAAATAATTTTTTTCTGCATCTAACCCAGCCAATAGTTTTGGCCTAATACCACAGTTTGGCCACTCAGCTCTGCTCGGTTACCATCCATTGTTTTTTTGTGCAAACAACTCCAGAGTTGTGAATTAGTTAACCACCAAAATGAGTGGAAAAAGGCCTGCTGCTGGTGGAAAGGGGAATAGGCGTGTTGGGAAGGGGAAAAAAGGTTGTGTCCGTGGGGTAGGTGTTAAAGCAACAGTAACATCTGCAGAAGAAAGACCATCTTCCAGCCAAACTAAAATGTCTACTTCTTTTAGCGGACAATGTGATAAGATCCCTTTCTTACGGCCACGCCAATCGCTACAAATTCCAGATGAGGCACAAAAACAGCAGGTGCTTCAACAGATATCAAGTGCTCCTTTAAGTGGGCTCTCCTCCACATCAACTTCAACATCACAAATACTCCAGTCCTCAAAGGTGTCACCCAAATCGCACTTGCTTCCTCACAGCTCCCAAATCTCCAGCTGCCCGTCTGAGTATGAGGTAGAACAGATGGTTGAGTCTGCAGAGCTGTTTACTCATACTATAGCCTGGGAATCAGAGGTCGACTCCAGCGCTTCTGTGAATCCAGACGAGGAAATGATCTGCACTGATGCCCAGAATCTTTATGAGTCGGATCCAGGACCAGACGCAGAAGGTTCTGACCATAATGTAGACCCTCATTCCCAAACTGTAACTCCTGTTGGTGGAGACAATGAGGAAGACGATGATAAGACTCAAATACCTGATTGGAGCGACAACTTTAGTTTTTTGTCAGGGCAGGAACAGGTTGGCTCTGAGGACGACGGGTGTGATAACGCACAGGGTGATGATGATGAGGTCGGAGATCCCACTTACTGTCAACCCACAGTCAGCCAAGAGATGAGGTCAGCAGAGGAGGTGGAGGAAGATGCTAGTGACGACGAGGTCAGGTTGCGCCTTCCTGGACAGAGACGTAGTACTGGAAGCACGTCAACAACTGCATCCTCAAACACAACTCTGCCTCTCACCACAAGTCGTGGTGGCTCTTCAGGTCGCATGGGTGCTAAGCCTTGCATAGCCTGGGCATTTTTTCAGATCGATAAAGATGACCCAACTCGTGTTATCTGTAACATTTGTCAGCAAAAGCTAAGTAGAGGCCAAAAAATACATAGTTTGAGTACTTCATGCATGAACCGGCACATGGACATGAAGCATAAGTTGCAGTGGGAAGCTCAGTGTGCTACAATGCGGCCTAGCCGGCCGGGCCAATCACCGTCTGCCATATCTTGTGCATCCGCGGCCTCTTCATCCTCTGTGACTGGGGGGACAGCAGTCACACCTGTTTTGGGGCGCAGACCTGCCACCTCTTTACCCGCAACAGCCAGCGTGATTGGCAGGTCATCATTTTCTTTGGAGGTGGTAACACCAGCTGGTGTTGAGCGCTGTCCGACATCGATAGCACCACCTTTGGATCAAGGCAACCTAACATGTCCACCTGCATCTTCCTCACAGACCGGCAGTTTGCCGGGGACACCCTTATCAACCCCGTCTAAGCACAATAGCCAGCCCTCGGTCCCTCAGATGTGGACAAGTAAAAGACCATTTCCTCCTAGCCATGAGAAAGCTAAGAGGTTGAATTTCACCATCTGCAAGCTCTTGGCTACAGAAATGCTGCCTTTCCGCCTGGTGGACACAGAGGATTTTCGAGACCTTATGTCCGTCGCAGTGCCCCAGTACCAGATGCCCAGTCGGCACTACTTCTCAAAGAAAGGTGTGCCTGCGCTCCACCAGCATGTCGCACACAACATCACCGCTTCTTTGAGAAACTCTGTGTGTGACAGGGTGCATTTCACCACAGACACTTGGACGAGTAGGCATGGACAGGGGCGTTACATGTCGCTGACTGGGCACTGGGTAACTATGGTGACAGCAGGACAAGGGGCTGCTGTCCAAGTCTTGCCGTCCCCACGAGTTGTGCGTCAATCCTCTTTATGTCAAAGTTCCTCCACTGCTTCTGCCTCCTCAACCTCCTCTCGGTCTTCCACCTGCACCCAAAGCCTGTCTGATCATGCCACAAGCTTTCTAACTGCGCAGAAGGGATCCTGCACACCTCCTTACTATGCTGGCAGTAGGGCTCAACGTCATCAGGCGGTTTTTACATTGAAATGTCTGGGAAATGTGAGTCACACAGCTGAGGAGTTGTGGTCAGCTCTGGAGAACCAATTTCATGAATGGTTGTCTCCACTGGACCTGAAACCAGGGAAGGCCGTGTGCGACAATGCTGCAAACCTGGGTGCGGCCCTTCGCCGGGGCAATGTCACACACGTGCCTTGTATGGCTCACGTGTTGAACCTGGTTGTCCAGCAATTTTTAGCCCACTATCCCAGACTAGATGGCCTTCTGCAGAGGGCACGGTCGCTGTGTGCTCACTTCCGCCGTTCGCATCCCGCAGCTCAGCGACTTACATCTCTACAGAAGTCGTTGGGCCTGCCACTTCACTGGCTAAAATGCGATGTGCCTACCCGGTGGAATTCAACTCTGCACATGTTGCAGCGACTGTGGCAGCACCGACAAGCCCTGGTGCAATACGTTCTTACGTATAGCCTGGGCCAACGAGATTCAGAGGTGGGGCAAATCACGCTGGAGGAGTGGTCTCAGATCAGGGACCTATGCACCCTTCTGCACAGTTTTGAAATGGCGACGAAGATGTTTAGTGCTGACGATGCCATTATCAGCATGACTATTCCGGTGATTTACATGCTGGAGCACATGTTAAACAGAATTCGGAGTCAGGTGGTGGCACAAGAGGAGGTGTAGGAAGTAGAGGAGGAGGAGTTGTATGCGGAAGGGCTAACATCTGCAAGGTCCAGACGGTCGGCAGCACCAAGGCGGCAGGCATGTGAGGGTGGGGGAGATGGTTTTACCAGGGCGCATGGTAGCAGCCAAACTAGTGAGGAAGGTGCAGGAGCCCAGGAAGAAGTGGAGGACGAACTGATGGAAGACTCATCAGATGAGGGAGACCTTGATCACATTTCTGTTGTGCGAGGTTGGGGGGAGAGGACAGAGGAAGGAAGCATGATTGTTACCTCGCCACCAACACAACAGGGACTTGGTGCTCCTGGATGCGCAACACACATGAGTGCCTTCTTGCTGCACTACCTGCAACATGACCCTCGAATTGTGAGAATTAGAAATAATCCTGACTACTGGGTTGCCACACTGTTAGATCCCCGGTACAAAAGTAAATTTGCAGAAATTATTCCTGCCATAGAAAGGGATGCACGCATGCAGGAGTATCAGCAGAGACTGTTGCAGAATCTTACATGTGCTTTTCCACAAAATACCAGTGGTGCACGTAGTGAATCTCACAGTTCCAACTTGCCAACCGTGGGACCGTCAAGTGTTCAGCACTCAAACCGTAACAGAACCACAGTATCTGCTGGTAACATCAATTTTGCGGAATCATTTCACCACTTTTTTAGCCCATCCTTTGCAAGGCCACAGGAGACAAGAAGTCTGACACATAGTCAACGCCTAGAAACGATGGTACAGGAGTATCTCCAAGTAAACATTGAAGCCACGACTGTGTCACTGGACCCTTGCTCTTTTTGGGCTTCCAATCTGGATAAATGGCCGGAGCTAGCCACTTACGCCTTGGAGATCTTGTCATGCCCCGCAGCCAGCGTTCTGTCTGAACGTGTGTTCAGCGCTGCTGGTGGTGTGCTGACAGATAAGCGCACGCGGCTCTCCACTGATAATGTAGACAGACTCACGTTCATAAAGATGAACAAATCATGGATCCGAAACGACTTTTCTACCCCTGTGTCATCCTGGGGAGAGTAAAAGCTTGATGATTGGTTAAAATCACCCTACCAACCGTTTTAAGCTTTCAAATTACTAATCATGTTTATCTGTATCTTGACTGGAAAATAATTTGGGCTTTGTAGCAGTGTGCAGCACTGATCCTATTAGGCCATCTATACTAAAGCTTCACCAGATTTAAAATTAAAAATAATTTTTAGCTGCATCTAGCCCGGAAAATAATTTTGGGGCTCCGAGATGCGCAAGGCACATAAGTGCCTTCTTGCTGCACTACCTGCAGCATGACCCTCATATTGTCAGAATTCGAAGTAATCATGACTACTGGGTTGCCACACTCTTAGATCCCCCAAACTTTTCGATCAACCTTTTCATTTTAATAAAGACCAAAAAAATGGTCATTTTTGAAATTATAAGCATTAGCAGGTTGTTAGAAACTGAAATCAAACAGTTTTCAACTCAAAACTTTATTCTAGGTGATGTTACATTTTCACATAGGACCCCTTGTTCGAAAGGAGCTTCTGAACTCTCTCGTCCATTGAATTTGTCAGGTTTTGGATGGTTTCTGCTTCAATTGTTTTGCATGAGGACAGAATACCCTCCCAGAGCTGTTGCTTAGATGTGAACTGCCTCCCGCCATCATAGACACTCCTTTTAATGATGCTCCAAAGGTTCTGAATGGGGTAGAGGTCAGGGGAGCATGGGGGTCACACCATAAGTTTGTCCCCTTTTATGCCCATATCAGCCAGAGATGCAGATGTTTTATGTGCAGCATGAGATGGTGCATTATCATGCAGAAAAATGATCTTGCTGTGAAATACACGGTTCTTCTTCTTGAACCATGGCAGGAAGTGCTGTTTGAGAAAATCCACATACATTATGGAGTTCATCTTTAGCGCCTTCAGGGATCCTAAAGGGGCCGACAATCTCTCTCCCCATGATTCCAGCCCAAAACATTACTCCACCTCCTCCTTGTTGGCGCTGTAGCCGTGTTTGCGTGGGGTGTCCATCAACCAGCCATCCTCCACTCCATCCATCTGGACCATCGAGCGCTGCACGGCACTCATCCGTGAACAAAACAGTTTTGAAATCAGTCTTCATGTAATGTTTGGCCCACTGGAGCCGTTTCTGCTTGTGTGAAGTGGATAGAGGAGGTCGACAGGATGGCGCATGCACAGCTGCAAACCTCTGAAGGACCCTGCATCTTGTTGTTCGGGGGACGTTGGAGGCACAAGCAGCTTCAAAAACTTGCCTGCTGCTATGACAAGGCTTTTTTGCCGCTGCTCTTTCAACCTGACGTAATTGCCTGTAGGAAAGAGTCCTCAATTTGCCCTTATCAGCACGCACACGTGTGTACTGTGAATCAGCTACATACTTCTTGATTGCCAAGACACTTCATCCTGATCATCGCACAATGTTGATTGTAGTCATGCCTTGACCTAAACACTCCACAATTTGTTGCTTCTCAGCAGCCGACACATCCTTTTTCTTTCCCATTTTGGCAGAAAATGTAGGCTGCTTAATAATGTGAGAGAGCCTTCTTAAGTAGTCTTGCCTTTCATTGGACACACCTGCCAAACTAATTAGCACAGGTGTCTGCAATTGCTTACAGTGATATAAAGAGCCCTGACACACATCACCATCAATGAGTTTAACTGACAAACAAACAAATTCTTCCCTTATCACTCCTAAACACTTTTTGTATAATAATTTGGAACGCAGTGTACATGTGCTTTTCCACAAAACACCAGTGGTTCACGTAGTGAATCTTACAGTTCTAACTTGCCAACCGTGGTCTGTATGGAGTTGTTCAATAAAGGGCCCAAAATTAAGATAACATAGATGGGAGAGGTCTCTATGAATAGGAATTCCTAAGTATTTGATACCCTGTGAGGGCCAGGCAAAGGGAAAGTTGGACTGGATGGAATCCTATATGCATTTGGGGAGGGAGACATCGAGGGCCTCAAACTTCGCTGCATTGATTTTAAAATTTTACCATGTAACAAAGTGATCTATTTCAGCCATAACAGCATGGATGGATATATGTGATTGAGTGATATATACTAGGACATCATCAGCAAATAGAGAGCACTTGTACTCGGTGCCTCCCACCTCAATCCACCTAATATTGGGGTTATGGCGAATTGATGAGAGCAGGTGCTCCGTCACTAGGATGTATAAGAGAGGGGACAGAGGACATCCCTGCCTTGTCCCATTGGTGATTGTGAAAGGTGATGAAAATGTTCTGACGCACCCCCTGGGCCTTGGGACACCCGGAGCCGGACCCTTTTTGGTGGATGCTGGTGGTTGTAGTCTTCGTGGCGGCGACCCAGTTCCGTGGCTCAGGGCGGTCAAACCAGTGGCGGAACTATTTATGTGGTTTTCATGTTTAAATGTCCGACTATGCCACCCGTGGATTGCGGTCAGAGTGAACCGCCGCTACAGGGCAGACCACTGAGGCTGGTGTTGTGGGTGCAGCAGAGCGTAGCATAACTCCCCACGGGAGGAGTATAGCCTCAGGGCAGTGTATGCGGAGGATGGGGGTGATGGTGCAGGGCAGCAGCAGTAACGACACGGAGTCAGTGATGCAGTTCAGGGCCTTTACTCACAGTTCTTATTATCCAGACCACGTCTGCAGGTAACGGCTGCCCACGTCGTACTGTGCTCACCAGGTGAGGGGCTCAGACAACTCCCAGATAACTTTGGAGCACTTCACAGGACCCCCTTTGTGTGTCCTTTGTCTGGCCTTTCTTACCAACACTTCTGTCCGGCTGCCTCGGGCCTCCTCTTGGTAAACTTGGCGCCAGTTTCCCTGACCCTATGTGGTGCCTTCCTAGCGGGTGTAGCGAGGGGCTGCGCCACATAAAATGTCAGAGCCTCCGGTTTCTAGCTGAGGGTCGTTTCCTGCCTCCACTAGTTCGGGGACCGGTCTCCCCCTTTGGCCTGACCCCTCCACGCAGGTGGATTCGGGCGTGCGGTGGCGACTCGCCCGTCCGCACCCCTGGGATCCCTTCATTCCTCGTTCCTGGAGCCTTCTCCGCTCCTCTTCCTTCCTTCTCCCTCTTCCAGGCCTGGGCCTCTGTTACTAGGCCCGCCTCCGGAGCAGAGCTCATGCAGAGCCCCTGCTCCCTGCCACTTCTGCTCAGACTTCTCTGCACTGAACTAAGATGGTGCCCACCTTTTATACTCCCTTCTCAATGCACCCAGGAACTGCTTCCTCCCTGCTCCTGCACTACAGGGTTCCCCTTCCTCAGTGTTCCCTCCCCCCACTCCAGCCAGGGACAGGGACTGTCGTGCCCATCTCAGGGGCATATTGGTCGCCCTGCCCCACGGCAATGTGGTGTAATGCATGCAGGTGTCGGGTCCTGATCCACACTCCATCCTTACCTGAGAGTGAGATATCACACCTCTGGGTGAGGTGCAATACGTCTGTAGCAACCGAGCCCTCAGGGTGCTACAGTTCCATTTATCTTCAGCCTAGGTGACGTATTGCGATACAGGGCCGTGATTTTGGCTATAAAAGGGTCCCCTAGACCCCTACCCCAAGCTTTTTAAGAGAATCATATATGGCGTGCCAGGAGACTCTATGGAATGCTTTCTCAGCATCCAACGAGAGTATCTAATTACAAATTTTTAACTGCATCTAGCCCAGGAAATACTTTGTGCCTAGTAGCAGTGTCTGCTAGTGAGCGGATTATCCCGGCTGTTAAGCAAGCTGCACCACCTGTAGTTTAGACACTTAATTTTTTCAAAGGAAATGCTTCGGGACCATGGGATACTTAGTGAAGAGCATCAGGAGGCACCCCAAGGCATAGGGGCTGGGACTGGCAGTAGGATGCCTTGCGGTGGACAGCCGAGCTCGATCCTTATAAAAGCTTTTTAACTGCAGCAGCTTTAGTGGACGCTACTGGAGCTGGAATTACCGCGGCTGCTGGCATGAGACTTGCCCTCCAATAGATCCTTGTAAATGGATTTAAAGTGTATTCATTCAAATTAGAGGGACAATTTAAATTAAAAAGCTTAGAGCTGCCTCCACCACAGGGGGGCTCGCTCGACCCACCAGCGGACAGGCACCAGTATTGGGAGAGGGGGGCTGGCCGTCAGGGTTCACCGCGGCTCTGGCACAAACCCGGCGACACGGAGGTGGCACGGGCAGGAGCGGACTGGCCGTGTCGGCTTCTCACTTTTTGGATTTTAGAAGGGCATGACATGCCTATATCTGTGTCTCCCCCTCCTTTTACTCCTCCACCTCTTTTATTTTCGCATGACTATATGTACTTGTCACTTTTCCATGTGTTAGTTATGTCTTCTGAGCAGTTTGTCAGCTTTTGGACACCTTTGAAGGTGTTTTCTATGTGTTTCTATGTGTTTTTGTTTGCCTGCCATTGGTTTTAACGGTGTTCGAAGGTGTTCGACGAACAGTTCGACGAACAGTTCGGCGAACACACGGGTGTTCGACTAACCTAACCGAACTCGAACACTACGGGGGTGGCTCAACACTACTTATTAACCCCAGTATTTTTGTTGAACTAAGGACCGATTGATTCTAATATTTACACTACACTGTGGATTGATTAACCACAACATTTACAGTAGACTGTGGACTGACTGACTACAGCTTTTACAATAAACTGTGGAAAGACTAACCACAGTCATTATCCCTGAGATAAGTAATTTTGGCCCTAGTGTGTTATTGGTGTGTATAGCATGTAGCAGGAACATATTATCATATAGGTTGTCTTTTTACAGGTGACTGAATCCCAATGAGATATTAGAATGTGAAATTTTTGTTTGTGGACTCCAAGAAGAGAATCAGAGGAATCACATAACAGGTAATTAATTCTCGTATTAATTACTGATAATCGTTGGTCTAGGCTTAAGTGCTAGACTGGCGGAGGGGTAATAACACCCACCTTCCTGATACATGACAATATACTGTATGTGTTCTTTCAAATGTACATTCTTCTATACACAACTCCTAGTATAACACCACCATATCTCAGGTACAGAGATAAGGATCATTTCTTCTCATTATCCTCTGTCTTTTATTTCATAACCCACCTGATCTGAGCGGTGACACAATCAATACCATGATTACGCGACACTCACCACAGCATTCACCCTAGACCAGGGACTGACAGAACACAGCATTTACACTAGGTGTGCATTGACTGAGCACAGTAGTTATACAATACGCTGGAATGACTGACCACAACATTTACAATAGACTGTGCACCGACTGACCATAGTATTTACACTAGGTGGGGACCGACCGAGCACAGTAATAATACCATACTGTGGACTGACTGTCTATATCATTTGCACTAGTCTGTGGTCTAACTGACCACAACATTCACAATAGATTATAGACCGGCTCATCCCAGCATTAACACTAGTTGTGGACTTATTAACCCCAGTACTTTTGTTGAACTAAGGACCGATTGATTCTAATATTTACACTACACTGTGGATTGATTGACCACAACATTTACAGTAGACTGTGGACTGACTGACTACAGCTTTTACAATAAACTGTGGAAAGACTAACCACAGTCATTATCCCTGAGATAAGTAATTTTGGCCCTAGTGTGTTATTGGTGTGTATAGCATGTAGCAGGAACATATTATCATATAGGTTGTCTTTTTACAGGTGACTGAATCCCAATGAGATATTAGAATGTGAAATTTTTGTTTGTGGACTCCAAGAAGAGAATCAGAGGAATCACATAACAGGTAATTAATTCTCGTATTAATTACTGATAATCGTTGGTCTAGGCTTAAGTTCTAGACTGGCGGAGGTGTAATAACACCCACCTTCCTGATACATGACAATATACTGTATGTGTTTTTTCAAATGTACATCTTCTATACACAACTCCTAGTATAACACCACCATATCTCAGGTACAGAGATAAGGATAATTTCTTCTCATTATCCTCTGTCTTTTATTTCATAACTCACATGATCTGAGCGGTGACACAATCAATACCATGATTACGTGACACTCACCACAGCATTCACCCTAGACCAGGGACTGACAGAACACAGCATTTGCACTAGGTGTGCATTGACTGAGCACAGTAGTTATACAATACTCTGGAATGACTGACCACAGCATTTACAATAGACTGTGCACCGACTGACCATTGTATTTACACTAGGTGGGGACCGACCGAGCACAGTAATAATACCATACTGTGGACTGACTGTATATATCATTTGCACTAGTCTGTGGTCTAACTGACCACAACATTCACAATAGATTATAGACCGGCTCATCCCAGCATTAACACTAGTTGTGGCCTTATTAACCCCAGTATTTTTGTTGAACTAAGGATCGATTGATTCTAATATTTACACTACACTGTGGATTGATTGACCACAACATTTACAGTAGACTGTGGACTGACTGACTACAGCTTTTACAATAAACTGTGGAAAGACTAACCACAGTCATTATCCCTGAGATAAGTAATTTTGGCCCTAGTGTGTTATTGGTGTGTATAGCATGTAGCAGGAACATATTATCATATAGGTTGTCTTTTTACAGGTGACTGAATCCCAATGAGATATTAGAATGTGAAATTTTTGTTTGTGGACTCCAAGAAGAGAATCAGAGGAATCACATAACAGGTAATTAATTCTCGTATTAATTACTGATAATCGTTGGTCTAGGCTTAAGTTCTAGACTGGCGGAGGTGTAATAACACCCACCTTCCTGATACATGACTATATACTGTATGTGTTTTTTCAAATGTACATCTTCTATACACAACTCCTAGTATAACACCACCATATCTCAGGTACAGAGATAAGGATCATTTCTTCTCATTATCCTCTGTCTTTTATTTCATAACCCACCTGATCTGAGCGGTGACACAATCAATACCATGATGACGTGACACTCACCACAGCATTCACCCTAGACCAGGGACTGACAGAACACAGCATTTACACTAGGTGTGCGTTGACTGAGCACAATAGTTATACAATACTCTGGAATGACTGACCACAACATTTACAATAGACTGTGCACCGACTGACCATTGTATTTACACTAGGTGGGGACCGACCGAGCACAGTAATAATACCATACTGTGGACTGACTGTCTATATCATTTGCACTAGAAAAAAGAGAGGGGTCGCTCACTGGTCTATTCGGGTGCTCTGAAGAAAAGAGTAATCTCAATTGCAAAAAGAACTTCGGCACTCCATACATGAAAATATAAGAAATATTGTATCTAGACTAATGTCACTTTGAAAAATGAAGGTTTTTTGCGCATAATTTGGCCAATTTATGTGTGCCCATCAACCATGACAAGGTCACCTTCGTATGATGGGAAACTACGCTATGCTACCACTGGATATGCCACTCTTGGGCTGTAAGCCTGTATGGACAATATGTCTATGCTTGGGCTTTTAACCTACAATGTATGGGCTGGTAGAGCTAGTTAAAACCACCTGTGACTGAATGGGAGGGACACATGGTCAGAAAAAAGGCTGTCAAACTTCTAATAGTGTGAACACGTACCTGCTGCAATGCTCCAGGAGCGGGATCCCAAAAATGAATAATAGAAAAAAGAGAGGGGTCGCTCACTGGTCTATTCGGGTGCTCTGAAGAAAAGAGTAATCTCAATTGCAAAAAGAACTTCGGCACTCCATACATGAAAATATAAGAAATATTGTATCTAGACTAATGTCACTTTGAAAAATGAAGGTTTTTTGCGCATAATTTGGCCAATTTATGTGTGCCCATCAACCACGACAAGGTCACCTTCGTATGATGGGAAACTACGCTATGCTACCACTGGATATGCCACTCTTGGGCTGTAAGCCTGTATGGACAATATGTCTATGCTTGGGCTTTTAACCTACAATGTATGGGCTGGTAGAGCTAGTTAAAACCACCTGTGACTGAATGGGAGGGACACATGGTCAGAAAAAAGGCTGTCAAACTTCTAATAGTGTGAACACGTACCTGCTGCAATGCTCCAGGAGCGGGATCCCAAAAATGATTAATAGAAAAAAGAGAGGGGTCGCTCACTGGTCTATTCGGGTGCTCTGAAGAAAAGAGTAATCTCAATTGCAAAAAGAACTTCGGCACTCCATACATGAAAATATAAGAAATATTGTATCTAGACTAATGTCACTTTGAAAAATGAAGGTTTTTTGCGCATAATTTGGCCAATTTATGTGTGCCCATCAACCACGACAAGGTCACCTTCGTATGATGGGAAACTACGCTATGCTACCACTGGATATGCCACTCTTGGGCTGTAAGCCTGTATGGACAATATGTCTATGCTTGGGCTTTTAACCTACAATGTATGGGCTGGTAGAGCTAGTTAAAACCACCTGTGACTGAATGGGAGGGACACATGGTCAGAAAAAAGGCTGTCAAACTTCTAATAGTGTGAACACGTACCTGCTGCAATGCTCCAGGAGCGGGATCCCAAAAATGATTAATAGAAAAAAGAGAGGGGTCGCTCACTGGTCTATTCGGGTGCTCTGAAGAAAAGAGTAATCTCAATTGCAAAAAGAACTTCGGCACTCCATACATGAAAATATAAGAAATATTGTATCTAGACTAATGTCACTTTGAAAATGAAGGTTTTTTGCGCATAATTTGGCCAATTTATGTGTGCCCATCAACCACGACAAGGTCACCTTCGTATGATGGGAAACTACGCTATGCTACCACTGGATATGCCACTCTTGGGCTGTAAGCCTGTATGGACAATATGTCTATGCTTGGGCTTTTAACCTACAATGTATGGGCTGGTAGAGCTAGTTAAAACCACCTGTGACTGAATGGGAGGGACACATGGTCAGAAAAAAGGCTGTCAAACTTCTAATAGTGTGAACACGTACCTGCTGCAATGCTTCAGGCGCGGGATCCCAAAAATGATTAATAGAAAAAAGAGAGGGGTCGCTCACTGGTCTATTCGGGTGCTCTGAAGAAAAGCATTTGCACTAGTCTGTGGTCTAACTGACCACAACATTCACAATAGATTATAGACCGGCTCATCCCAGCATTAACACTAGTTGTGGACTTATTAACCCCAGTATTTTTGTTGAACTAATGACCGATTGATTCTAATATTTACACTACACTGTGGATTGATTGACCACAACATTTACAGTAGACTGTGGACTGACTGACTACAGCTTTTACAATAAACTGTGGAAAGACTAACCACAGTCATTCACCCTGAGATAAGTAATTTTGGCCCTAGTGTGTTATTAGTGTGTATAGCATGTAGCAGGAACATATTATCATATAGGTTGTCTTTTTACAGGTGACTGAATCCCAATGAGATATTAGAATGTGAAATTTTTGTTTGTGGACTCCAAGAAGAGAATCAGAGGAATCACATAACAGGTAATTAATTCTCGTATTAATTACTGATAATCGTTGGTCTAGGCTTAAGTTCTAGACTGGCGGAGGTGTAATAACACCCACCTTCCTGATACATGACAATATACTGTATGTGTTTTTTCAAATGTACATCTTCTATACACAACTCCTAGTATAACACCACCATATCTCAGGTACAGATATAAGGATCATTTCTTCTCATTATCCTCTGTCTTTTATTTCATAACCCACCTGATCTGAGCAGTGACACAATCAATACCATGATTACGCGACACTCACCACAGCATTCACCCTAGACCAGGGACTGACAGAACACAGCATTTACACTAGGTGTGCATTGACTGAGCACAGTAGTTATACAATACTCTGGAATTACTGACCACAACATTTACAATAGACTGTGCACCGACTGACCATTGTATTTACACTAGGTGGGGACCGACCGAGCACAGTAATAATACCATACTGTGGACTGACTGTCTATATCATTTGCACTAGTCTGTGGTCTAACTGACCACAACATTCACAATAGATTATAGACCGGCTCATCCCAGCATTAACACTAGTTGTGGACTTATTAACCCCAGTATTTTTGTTGAACTAAGGACCGATTGATTCTAATATTTACACTACACTGTGGATTGATTGACCACAACATTTACAGTAGACTGTGGACTGACTGACTACAGCTCTTACAATAAACTGTGGAAAGACTAACCACAGTCATTATCCCTGAGATAAGTAATTTTGGCCCTAGTGTGTTATTGGTGTGTATAGCATGTAGCAGGAACATATTATAATATAGGTTGTCTTTTTACAGGTGACTGAATCTCAATGAGATATTAGAATGTGAATTTTTTGTTTGTGGACTCCAAGAAGAGAATCAGAGGAATCACATAACAGGTAATTAATTCTCGTATTAATTACTGATAATCGTTGGTCTAGGCTTAAGTTCTAGACTGGCGGAGGTGTAATAACACCCACCTTTCTGATACATGACAATATACTGTATATGTTTTTTCAAATGTACATCTTCTATACACAACTCCTAGTATGACACCACCATATCTCAGGTACAGAGATAAGGATCATTTCGTCTCATTATCCTCTGTCTTTTATTTCATAACCCACCTGATCTGAGCGGTGACACAATCAATACCATGATTACGCGACACTCACCACAGCATTCACCCTAGACCAGGGACTGACAGAACACAGCATTTACACTAGGTGTGCGTTGACTGAGCACAGTAGTTATACAATACTCTGGAATGACTGACCACAACATTTACAATAGACTGTGCACCGACTGACCATTGTATTTACACTAGGTGGGGACCGACCGAGCACAGTAATAATACCATACTGTGGACTGACTGTCTATATCATTTGCACTAGTCTGTGGTCTAACTGACCACAACATTCACAATAGATTATAGACCGGCTCATCCCAGCATTAACACTAGTTGTGGACTTATTAACCCCAGTATTTTTGTTGAACTAAGGACCGATTGATTCTAATATTTACACTACACTGTGGATTGATTGACCACAACATTTACAGTAGACTGTGGACTGACTGACTACAGCTTTTACAATAAACTGTGGAAAGACTAACCACAGTCATTATCCCTGAGATAAGTAATTTTCGCCCTAGTGTGTTATTGGTTTGTATAGCATGTAGCAGGAACATATTATCATATAGGTTGTCTTTTTACAGGTGACTGAATCCCAGTGAGATTTTAGAATGTGAAATTTTTGTTTGTGGACTCCAAGAAGAGAATCAGAGGAATCACATAACAGGTAATTAATTCTCGTATTAATTACTGATAATCGTTGGTCTAGGCTTAAGTTCTAGACTGGCGGAGGTGTAATAACACCCACCTTCCTGATACATGACAATATACTGTATGTGTTTTTTCAAATGTACATCTTCTATACACAACTCCTAGTATAACACCACCATATCTCAGGTACAGAGATAAGGATCATTTCTTCTCATTATCCTCTGTCTTTTATTTCATAACCCACCTGATTTGAGCGGTGACACAATCAATACCATGATTACGCGACACTCACCACAGCATTCACCCTAGACCAGGGACTGACAGAACACAGCATTTACACTAGGTGTGCATTGACTGAGCACAGTAGTTATACAATACTTTGGCATGACTGACCACAATATTTACAATAGACTGTGCACCGACTGACCATTGTATTTACACTAGGTGGGGACCGACCGAGCACAGTAATAATACCATACTGTGGACTGACTGTCTATATCATTTGCACTAGTCTCTGGTCTAACTGACCACAACATTCACAATAGATTATAGACCGGCTCATCCCAGCATTAACACTAGTTGTGGACTTATTAACCCCAGTATTTTTGTTGAACTAAGGACCGATTGATTCTAATATTTACACTAGACTGTGGATTGATTGACCACAACATTTACAGTAGACTGTGGACTGACTGACTACAGCTTTTACAATAAACTGTGGAAAGACTAACCACAGTCATTATCCCTGAGATAAGTAATTTTGACCCTAGTGTGTTATTGGTGTGTATAGCATGAAGCAGGAACATATTATCATATAGGTTATCTTTTTACAGGTGACTGAATCCCAATGAGATATTAGAATGTGAAATTTTTGTTTGTGTACTCCAAGAAGAGAATCAGAGGAATCACATAACAGGTAATTAATTCTCGTATTAATTACTGATAATCGTTGGTCTAGGCTTAAGTTCTAGACTGGCGGAGGTGTAATAACACCCACCTTCCTGATACATGACAATATACTGTATGTGTTTTTTCAAATGTACATCTTCTATACACAACTCCTAGTATAACACCACCATATCTCAGGTACAGAGATAAGGATCATTTCTTCTCATTATCCTCTGTCTTTTATTTCATAACCCACCTGATCTGAGCGGTGACACAATCAATACAATGATTGCGCGACACTCACCACAGCATTCACCCTAGACCAGGGACTGACAGATCACAGCATTTACACTAGGTGTGCATTGACTGAGCACAATAGTTATACAATACTCTGGAATGACTGACCACAAAATTTACAATAGACTGTGCACCGACTGACCATTGTATTTACACTAGGTGGGGACCGACCGAGCACAGTAATAATACCATACTGTGGACTGACTGTCTATATCATTTGCACTAGTCTGTGGTCTAACTGACCACAACATTCACAATAGATTATAGACCGGCTCATCCCAGCATTAACACTAGTTGTGGACTTATTAACCACAGTATTTATGCTTATCTAAGGACCGATTGATTCTAATATTTACACTACACTGTGGATTGATTAACCACAACATTTACAGTAGACTGTGGACTGACTGACTACAGCTTTTACAATAAACTGTGGAAAAACTAACCACAGTCATTATCCCTGAGATAAGTAATTTTGGCCCTAGTGTGTTATTGGTGTGTATAGCATGTAGCAGGAACATATTATCATATAGGTTGTCTTTTTACAGGTGACTGAATCCCAATGAGATATTAGAATGTGACATTTTTGTTTGTGGACTCCAAGAAGAGAATCAGAGGAATCACATAACACGTAATTAATTCTCGTATTAATTACTGATAATCGTTGGTCTAGGCTTAAGTTCTAGACTGGCGGAGGTGTAATAACACCCACCTTCCTGATACATGACAATATACTGTATGTGTTTTTTCAAATGTACATCTTCTATACACAACTCCTAGTATAACACCACCATATCTCAGGTACAGAGATAAGGATCATTTCTTCTCATTATCCTCTGTCTTTTATTTCATAACCCACCTGATCTGAGCGGTGACACAATCAATATCATGATTACGCAACACTCACCACAGCATTCACCCTAGACCAGGGACAGACAGAACACAGCATTTACACTAGGTGTGCATTGACTGAGCACAGTAGTTATACAATACTCTGGAATGACTGACCACAACATTTACAATAGACTGTGCACCGACTGACCATTGTATTTACACTAGGTGGGGACCGACCGAGCACAGTAATAATACCATACTGTGGACTGACTGTCTATATCATTTGCACTAGTCTGTGGTCTAACTGACCACAACATTCACAATAGATTATAGACCGGCTCATCCCAGCATTAACACTAGTTGTGGACTTATTAACCCCAGTATTTTTGTTGAACTAAGGACCGATTGATTCTAATATTTACACTACACTGTGGATTGATTGACCACAACATTTACAGTAGACTGTGGACTGACTGACTACAGCTTTTACAATAACTGTGGAAAGACTAACCACAGTCATTATCCCTGAGATAAGTAATTTTGGCCCTAGTGTGTTATTGGTGTGTATAGCATGTAGCAGGAACATATTATCATATAGGTTGTCTTTTTACAGGTGACTGAATCCCAATGAGATATTAGAATGTGAAATTTTTGTTTGTGGACTCCAAGAAGAGAATCAGAGGAATCACATAACAGGTAATTAATTCTCGTATTAATTACTGATAATCGTTGGTCTAGGCTTAAGTTCTAGACTGGCGGAGGTGTAATAACACCCACCTTCCTGATACATGACAATATACTGTATGTGTTTTTTCAAATGTACATCTTCTATACACAACTCCTAGTATAACACCACCATATCTCAGGTACAGAGATAAGGATGATTTCTTCTCATTATCCTCTGTTTTTTATTTCATAACCCACCTGATCTGAGCGGTGACACAATCAATACCATGATTATGCGACACTCACCACAGCATTCACCCTAGACCAGGGACTGACAGAACACAGCATTTACACTAGGTGTGCATTGACTGAGCACAGTAGTTATACAATACTCTGGAATGACTGACCACAACATTTACAATAGACTGTGCACCGACTGACCATTGTATTTACACTAGGTGGGGACCGACCGAGCACCGTAATAATACCATACTGTGGACTGACTGTCTATATCATTTGCACTAGTCTGTGGTCTAACTGACCACAACATTCACAAGAGATTATAGACCGGCTCATCCCAGCATTAACACTAGTTGTGGACTTATTAACCCCAGTATTTTTGTTGAACTAAGGACCGCTTGATTCTAATATTTACACTACACTGTGGACTGACTGACCACAACATTTACAGTAGACTGTGGACTGACTCACTACAGCTTTTACAATAAACTGTGGAAAGACTAACCACAGTCATTATCCCTGAGATAAGTAATTTTGGCCCTAGTGTGTTATTGGTGTGTATAGCATGTAGCAGGAACATATTATCATATAGTTTGTCTTTTTACAGGTGACTGAATCCCAATGAGATATTAGAATGTGAAATTTTTGTTTGTGGACTCCAAGAAGAGAATCAGAGGAATCACATAACAGGTAATTAATTCTCGTATTAAATACTGATAATCGTTGGTCTAGGCTTAAGTTCTAGACTGGCGGAGGTGTAATAACACCCACCTTCCTGATACATGACAATATACTGTATGTGTTTTTTCAAATGTACATCTTCTATACACAACTCCTAGTATAACACCACCATATCTCAGGTACAGAGATAAGGATCATTTCTTCTCATTATCCTCTGTCTTTTATTTCATAACCCACCTGATCTGAGCGGTGACACAATCAATACCATGATTACGCGACACTCACCACAGCATTCACCCTAGACCAAGGACTGACAGAACACAGCATTTACACTAGGTGTGCATTGACTGAGCACAGTAGTTATACAATACTCTGGAATGACTGACCACAACATTTACAATAGACTGTGCACCGACTGACCATAGTATTTACACTAGATGGGGACCGACCGAGCACAGTAATAATACCATACTGTGGACTGATTGTCTATATCATTTGCACTAGTCTGAGGTCTAACTGACCACAACATTCACAATAGATTATAGACCGGCTCATCCCAGCATTAACACTAGTTGTGGACTTATTAACCCCAGTATTTTTGTTGAACTAAGGACCGATTGATTCTAATATTTACACTACACTGTGGATTGATTGACCACAACATTTACAGTAGACTGTAGACTGACTGACTACAGCTTTTACAATAAACTGTGGAAGGACTAACCACAGTCATTATCCCTTAGATACGTAATTTTGGCCCTAGTGTGTTATTGGTGTGTATAGCATGTAGCAGGAACATATTATCATATAGGTTGTCTTTTTACAGGTGACTGAATCCCAATGAGATATTAGATTGTGACATTTTTGTTTGTGGACTCCAAGAAGAGAATCAGAGGAATCACATAACAAGTAATTAATTCTCGTATTAATTACTGATAATCGTTGGTCTAGGCTTAAGTTCTAGACTGGCGGAGGTGTAATAACACCCACCTTCCTGATACATGACAATATACTGTATGTGTTTTTTCAAATGTATATCTTCTATACACAACTCCTAGTATAACACCACCATATCTCAGGTACAGAGATAAGGATCATTTCTTCTCATTATCTTCTGTCTTTTATTTCATAACCCACCTGATCTGAGCGGTGACACAATCAATATCATGATTACGCGACACTCACCACAGCATTCACCCTAGACCAGGGACAGACAGAACACAGCATTTACACTAGGTGTGCATTGACTGAGCACAGTAGTTATACAATACTCTGGAATGACTGACCACAACATTAACAATAGACTGTGCACCGACTGACCATTGTATTTACACTAGGTGGGGACCGACCGAGCACTGTAATAATACCATACTGTGGACTGACTGTCTATATCATTTGCACTAGTCTGTGGTCTAACTGACCACAACATTCACAATAGATTATAGACCGGCTCATCCCAGCATTAACACTAGTTGTGGACTTATTAACCCCAGTATTTTTGTTGAACTAAGGACCGATTGATTCTAATATTTACACTACACTGTGGATTGATTAACCACAACATTTACAGTAGACTGTGGACTGACTGACTACAGCTTTTACAATAAACTGTGGAAAGACTAACCACAGTCATTATCCCTGAGATAAGTAATTTTGGCCCTAGTGTGTTATTGGTGTGTATAGCATGTAGCAGGAACATATTATCATATAGGTTGTCTTTTTACAGGTGACTGAATCCCAATGAGATATTAGAATGTGAAATTTTTGTTTGTGGACTCCAAGAAGAGAATCAGAGGAAACACATAACAGGTAATTAATTCTCGTATTAATTACTGATAATCGTTGGTCTAGGCTTAAGTTCTAGACTGGCGGAGGTGTAATAACACCCACCTTCCTGATACATGACAATATACTGTATGTGTTTTTTCAAATGTACATCTTCTATACACAACTCCTAGTATAACACCACCATATCTCAGGTACAGAGATAAGGATGATTTCTTCTCATTATCCTCTGTCTTTTATTTCATACCCCACCTGATCTGAGCGGTGACACAATCAATACCATGATTACGCGACACTCACCACAGCATTCACCCTAGACCAGGGACTGACAGAACACAGCATTTACACTAGGTGTGCATTGACTGAGCACAGTAGTTATACAATACTCTGGAATGACTGACCACAACATTTACAATAGACTGTGCACCGACTGACCATTGTATTTACACTAGGTGGGGACCGACCGAGCACAGCAATAATACCATACTGTGGACTGACTGTCTATATCATTTGCACTAGTCTGTGGTCTAACTGACCACAACATTCACAAGAGATTATAGACCGGCTCATCCCAGCATTAACACTAGTTGTGGACTTATTAACCCCAGTATTTTTGTTGAACTAAGGACCGATTGATTCTAATATTTACACTACACTGTGGATTGATTGACCACAACATTTACAGTAGACTGTGGACTGACTTACTACAGCTTTTACATAAACTGTGGAAAGACTAACCACAGTCATTATCCCTGAGATAAGTAATTTTGGCCCTAGTGTGTTATTGGTGTGTATAGCATGTAGCAGGAACATATTATCATATAGGTTGTCTTTTTACAGGTGACTGAATCCCAATGAGATATTAGAATGTGACATTTTTGTTTGTGGACTCCAAGAAGAGAATCAGAGGAATCACATAACAGGTAATTAATTCTCGTATTAATTACTGATAATCGTTGGTCTAGGCTTAAGTTCTAGACTGGCGGAGGTGTAATAACACCCACCTTCCTGATACATGACAATATACTGTATGTGTTTTTTCAAATGTATATCTTCTATACACAGCTCCTAGTATAACACCACCATATCTCAGGTACAGAGATAAGGATCATTTCTTCTCATTATCCTCTGTCTTTTATTTCATAACCCACCTGATCTGAGCGGTGACACAATCAATACCATGATTACGCGACACTCACCACAGCATTCACCCGAGACCAAGGACTGACAGAACACAGCATTTACACTAGGTGTGCATTGACTGAGCACAGTAGTTATACAATACTCTGGAATGACTGACCACAACATTTACAATAGACTGTGCACCGACTGACCATTGTATTTACACTAGGTGGGGACCGACCGAGCACAGTAATAATACCATACTGTGGACTGACTGTCTATATCATTTGCACTAGTCTGTGGTCTAACTGACCACAACATTCACAATAGATTATAGACCGGCTCATCCCAGCATTAACACTAGTTGTGGACTTATTAACCCCAGTATTTTTGTTGAACTAAGGACCGATTGATTCTAATATTTACACTACACTGTGGATTGATTGACCACAACATTTACAGTAGACTGTGGACTGACTGACTACAGCTTTTACAATAAACTGTGGAAAGACAAACCACAGTCATTATCCCTGAGATAAGTAATTTTGGCCCTAGTGTGTTATTGGTGTGTATAGCATGTAGCAGGAACATATTATCATATAGGTTGTCTTTTTACAGGTGACTGAATCCCAATGAGATATAAGAATGTGAAATTTTTGTTTGTGGACTCCAAGAAGAGAAACAGAGGAATCACATAACAGGTAATTAATTCTCGTATTAATTACTGATAATCGTTGGTCTAGGCTTAAGTCCTAGACTGGTGGAGGTGTAATAACACCCACCTTCCTGATACATGACAATATACTGTATGTGTTTTTTCAAATGTACATCTTCTATACACAACTCCTAGTATAACACCACCATATGTCAGGTACAGATATAAGGATCATTTCTTCTCATTATCCTCTGTCTTTTATTTCATAACCCACCTGATCTGAGCGGTGACACAATCAATACCGTCATTACCTGACACTCACCACAGCATTCACCCTAGACCAGGAGGGACTGTCAGAACACAGCATTTACACTACGTGTGCATTGACTGAGCACAGTAGTTATACAATACTCTGGAATGACTGACCACAACATTTACAATAGACTGTGCACCGACTGACCATTGTATTTACACTAGGTGGGGACCGACCGAGCACAGTAATAATACCATACTGTGGACTGACTATCTATATCATTTGCACTAGTCTGTGGTCTAACTGACCACAACATTCACAATAGATTATAGACAGGCTCATCCCAGCATTAACACTAGTTGTGGACTTATTAATCCCAGTATTTTTGTTGAACTAAGGAACGATTGATTCTAATATTTACACTACACTGTGGATTGATTGACCACAACATTTACAGTAGACTGTGGACTGACTGTTATGTTCTGCTCCCAGAGCTAAGGAAAGAGAGGAGATCTGTCCCTACGATAGAACTCAGCTTTATCCCTACGATGTAACAGGGGACCTGATCCTGCGATCAGACCTGCTAAAGTCCTAAGCTAGTCTGTACGGAGACCTATAGATGTGGGGAAGGAATCCCTACAAGTACTAAGGACTGGGAGGAAAATGGGACACCTCCTAACAGAAATAGTAGCAGACAGACAAACAAACAAAATATATAGAACACTGAGGTCCGTAGACCAAGCAAACTAACAGAGTTAGATACAGAGCACAGGCTAGCTAGAAAGTAGTTATACAATGAAGTCCAGCAAAGCCAGAAGGGCGGAGCAGGATTAAATAGGCCAACAAGGTCATGTGACCAGCAAAGGAAAAAACCTAAGAGCAAGGTTCTAACAGTACCCCCCCTTCTAAGAGGATCCTCCGGATCCCCTAGGACCAGGCTTATCAGGAAATCTCCTGTGAAACGCTCTGATAAGTCTGGACGCGGAAACATCATCTGACCTCACCCAAGAGTTATCCTCGGGTCCGAAACCTTTCCAGGCCACAAGATACTGCAATCTACCTCTATACCGTCTAGAGTTAAGGATGCGAGAAATTTCATATTCCCCGTCCTCCACCACCGGAGGAACAGAGGCAGAGGCGTCACCATCCGACACAACAGCTTTTTTTAACAGAGAGACATGAAATACCGGATTAATTCTCCAGGAGGTAGGAACCTCCAACCTAACAGCAGATTGGTTGACAACCTGAAGCACCTTAAAGGGCCCTACAAACTTGGGACCCAATTTCTTAGAAGGAATCCTCAACCGCAGATTCCTAGAGGACAACCAAACCATGTCACCAACAGCGAACAAAACCTCCTGTCGTTTCCTATCAAAGTAGTCTTTAGATTTTCTGTTGGCCTCCTGAAGATTACCACGCACATCCGTCCAAACTCTCTCCAAATCACCGGAAAAATTCTCCTCCTCAGGCACGGCAGATCCCAACTTGGAGAACGACCCAAACGACGGATGTCTCCCAGAACAACAAAAAAAAGGCGAACAACCAGCAGAAGAAGATGTATGATTGTTCAGAGCAAATTCAGCAAGTGGCAGAAACTCAGACCACCCCTCTTGATTGTCTGCCACAAAACAACGCAAGAACTGCTCAACATCCTGGTTTTTCCTTTCTGTCTGGCCATTAGATTCAGGATGATATCCGGACGAGAACGATAAATGAACTCCCAACCTGTCACAAAAGGCACGCCAAAAACGAGCCACGAACTGAGGACCCCTATCAGAAACAATGTCAGTAGGAACGCCATGAAGTCTGACAATTTCCTTGACAAAGGCCTTAGCGAGAGTTTTAGCGCAGGGCAGTTTGACGAAGGGAACCAAGTGACACATCTTGCTAAAACGGTCCACGACCACCCAGATGACAGTAAAACCCTCAGAGGGGGGAAGGTCAGTTATAAAGTCCATAGCCAAATGTGTCCAAGGAGCACTGGGAACCTCCAAAGGACAAAGCAACCCCGCAGCAGGAGTATGTGAGGACTTAGATCTAGCACATATAGTACATTGACGCACCCACTTAATGACTTCCTTCTGCCATCCAGGCCACCAAAAACTGCGACCCACCAGTCTCTTGGTCTCAGAGATTCCGGGATGACCTGCCAACCGAGATTCGTGACACTCAACAAACAAATCTCTCCTAAAGGTCCCAGGCACAAACAACCTCCCATGAGGAGTGTTAGATGGGGCATTCTCCTGTGCTTTAAGAATCTCATCTTCCAAAACGGAGTCCAAAGCAGCTATCACAACACCTTCTTGTAAAATGTTCTCCTCTTTCTCAGCACCGACTATGGGAGAAAAACTGCGAGACAAGGCATCCGCCTTAACATTCTTAGTACCAGGGATGTAAGTAACGGAGAAATTAAACCGCGAGAAAAACAGTGCCCACCTAGCCTGACGGGCATTCAGGCGCTTGGCAGCATCAAGATATATCAGATTTTTATGATCCGTAAGAACCTGAACGGGAAATTCCGCACCTTCCAAGAAGTGGCGCCAGTGTTCAAATGCGAGTTTAATAGCCAATAATTCTCGATTACCAATATCGTAATTCAGTTCAGTCTCCGAAAATTTTTTTGAAAAAAAGGCACAGGGATGTAATCCATCCCCGTTATCCTGAGACAATACTGCGCCAACCCCCACAGAGGAAGCATCAACCTCAACCAAAAACGGCTTAGTCACATCAGGCTGCATAAGGATGGGAGCAGAGGTGAACCTCTCCTTGAGATACACAAAAGCTTCAATAGCCTCAGAAGACCACTGAACCGCATCAGCACCTTTCCTGGTGAGATCGGTCAGAGGTTTGACAATACTAGAAAATTTTTTTATGAATTTTCTGTAATAATTGGCGAAACCTAAAAACCTCTGTATCGATTTCAAACCAATAGGCCTAGGCCATTCCTGTACAGCTTGAACTTTAACCGGGTCCATCTCAAAACCTTCGCTGGAGATAATGTAACCCAAAAAACTAATTCTCTGTACAGCGAACTCACATTTCTCCAGCTTAGCAAAAAGCGAATTGTCCATTAACAACTGTAATACCTCACGTACGCTCCACCAATGAGACTCCAGATCCGGCGAATAAATCAAAATGTCATCCAAATACACAACCACATTTTTGCCGATCAAAGGTCTAAGGATGTCATTAATAAGATTCTGAAAAAATGCAGGAGCATTAGTAAGACCAAAAGGCATAACCAGATTCTCAAAATGGCCCACAGGAGTGTTAAAAGCAGTCTTCCATTCGTCACCCTCCTTCATGCGCAACAGATTGTATGCCCCCTTAAGGTCAATTTTAGAGAACCACTTGGCCCCCATTAACTGGTTAAATAAATCAGGAATCAATGGCAGTGGGTAAGGATTGCGTACAGTAATTTTGTTAATCTCACGAAAATCCAGACAAGGACGTAAACCGCCGTCCTTTTTTTTTACAAAAAAAAATCCAACCGCCACAGGAGACTTAGAAGGCCTAATGTGACCGGCGGCCAAACTTGTCTGTATGTATTCCTCCAAAGCCTTCCTCTCAGGAATAGTAAGGTTAAATAAACGACTTTTAGGAAGAGTCGCTCCAGGGACAAATTCAATAGAACAATCATAGTCTCTATGGGGAGGCAAAACCTGCGATTCCTTCTCAGAAAAAACTCTCCAAAAATCCTGAATAGGAACAGGCAATTCTCCCCTATCCAAAGCTGCAATACGCCCGTTACAACACTTGTCATAACATTTATGGCTCCAGGATTTAATTTCACTGGTAGACCAATCCAGTACAGGATTGTGAAATTTTAACCAGGGCAATCCCAATATTACTGGAGAAGGCAAGTTATTCAAAACTACCAAATCCAATTTCTCATGGTGAACACCATTAATAGTGAGAGGAAATTCACAGACCTTGAGAGTAATATTCTTCAAAGGGGAACCATCCACAGAAACCACAGCAATGGGGGATGATAAAGGTTCGGGTTTTAAATTGAGTCTTTCCAAGAATCCCCCATCAATTACATTCAGAGTAGACCCACAATCGACAAACACCCGAAATTCCATTAATTTTTCCTGAGCAATCGTGGAAGCAGCTAAAAATACACCCTTGGAATTTAAACAGGCAATACGGGCATGACTGACCATTTTTTTTTCTTTCTTCATACGAAGCTCACAGCCTTTAATCAAATGACCAGATTTTCCGCAATAGAAACACAAGCCTTCAAAAAATCTACGGTCTTTTTCTTGAGAGCGAGGTGCCACCGATCCAGTCTCCATCGGTTCACCACTGTTAGTACACACATTCTCATAACCAGAAACTGACATAGCAGAGGATTTGCTCTCATTAACCCTTGCACGCAGTCTCCTATCCACCTGTATAGCTAATTGCATAGCCTGTTGCAAATCTTCAGGTGTAGGATAAGCAATTAGCAGGTCTTTAACCCTTTCATTGAGCCCAGCAAGAAATAGACTTTTCAGAGCAGAATCGTTCCACCCTGTTTGAGTAGACCATCGACGGAAATGAGTACAATATTTTTCCACATTACCTGATCCCTGTCTCAAACGTCTTAACTCAGTCTCAGCTGATGCGACACGGTCAGGATCATCATATAATAGCCCCAAAGCAGAAAAAAAACTATCCACTGATCTGAAGCATGTATCACTAGGTTGCAAAGAAAAGGCCCACTCCTGAGGCTCTTTGCGCAAAAGTGACATTATGAACCCTATGCGCTGGGATTCATCCCCAGAGGACTTGGGTCTCAAACGAAAATACAATAAGCAAGCATTTTTAAATGAAAAAAATTCTCGGTGTTCACCAAAAAATAAATCCGGCAAACATACCTTAGGCTCCAAGAAATGTGCTCCAGGACAGTTACTCACGTGCTGACGGAGCTCGGCCACCTCCAGAGAGAGTCCCTGCAGGCGATGAGCCAAATCCTGAACCGACACCATGATGGAACAGAAAAATCTTTCCTTAGAGAATTTGCAGGCTGGACTTACTGTTATGTTCTGCTACCAGAGCTAAGGAAAGAGAGGAGATCTGTCCCTACGATAGAACTCAGCTTTATCCCTACGATGTAACAGGGGACCTGATCCTGCGATCAGACCTGCTAAAGTCCTAAGCTAGTCTGTACGGAGACCTATAGATGTGGGGAAGGAATCCCTACAAGTACTAAGGACTGGGAGGAAAATGGGACACCTCCTAACAGAAATAGTAGCAGACAGACAAACAAACAAAATATATAGAACACTGAGGTCCGTAGACCAAGCAAACTAACAGAGTTAGATACAGAGCACAGGCTAGCTAGAAAGTAGTTATACAATGAAGTCCAGCAAAGCCAGAAGGGCGGAGCAGGATTAAATAGGCCAACAAGGTCATGTGACCAGCAAAGGAAAAAACCTAAGAGCAAGGTTCTAACACTGACTGACTACAGCTTTTACAATAAACTGTGGAAAGACTAACCACAGTCATTATCCCTGAGATAAGTAATTTTGGCCCTAGTGTGTTATTGGTGTGTATAGCATGTAGCAGGAACATATTATCATATAGGTTGTCTTTTTACAGGTGACTGAATCCCAATGAGATATTAGAACGTGAAATTTTTGTTTGTGTACTCCAAGAAGAGAATCAGAGGAATCACATAACAAGTAATTAATTCTCGTATTAATTACTGATAATCGTTGGTCTAGGCTTAAGTTCTAGACTGGGGGAGGTGTAATAACACCCACCTTCCTGATACATGACAATATACTGTATGTGTTTTTTCAAATGTACATCTTCTATACACAGCTCCTAGTATAACACCACCATATCTCAGGTACAGAGATAAGGATCATTTCTTCTCATTATCCTCTGTCTTTTATTTCATAACCCACCTGATCTGAGCGGTGACACAATCAATACCATGATTACGCGACACTCACCACAGCATTCACCCTAGACCAGGGACTGACAGAACACAGCATTTACACTAGGTGTGCATTGACTTAACATTGTAGTTATACAATACTCTGGAATGACTGACCACAACATTTACAACAGACTGTGCACCGACTGACCATTGTATTTACACTAGGTGGGGATCGACCGAGCACAGTAATAATACCATACTGTGGACTGACTGTCTATATCATTTGCACTAGTCTGTGGTCTAACTGACCACAACATTCACAATAGATTATAGACCGGCTCATCCCAGCATTAACACTAGTTGTGGACTTATTAACCCCAGTATTTTTGTTGAACTAAGGACCGATTGATTCTAATATTTACACTACACTGTGGATTGATTGACCACAACATTTACAGTAGACTGTGGACTGACTACAGCTTTTACAATAAACTGTGGAAAGACTAACCACAGCCATTATCCCTGAGATAACTAATTTTGGCCCTGGTGGGTTATTGGTGTGTATAGCATGTAGCAGGAACATATTATCATATAGGTTGTCTTTTTACAGGTGACTGAATCCCAATGAGATATTAGAATGTGAAATTTTTGTTTGTGGACTCCAAGAAGAGAATCAGAGGAATCACATAACAGGTAATTAATTCTCGTATTAATTACTGATAATCGTTGGTCTAGGCTTAAGTTCTAGACTGGCGGAGGTGTAATAACACCCACCTTCCTGATACATGACAATATACTGTATGTGTTTTTTCAAATGTACATCTTCTATACATAACTCCTAGTATAACACCACCATATCTCAGGTACAGAGATAAGGATAATTTCTTCTCATTATCCTCTGTCTTTTATTTCATAACCCACCTGATCTGAGCGGTGACACAATCAATACCATGATTACGCGAGACTGACCACAGCATTCACCCTAGACCAGGGACTGACAGAATACAGCAGTTACACTAGGTGTGCATTGACTGAGCACTATTGTTGAGCGATACCTTCCGATATCAGGAAATATCGGATCGGATTGGATCGGGCCGATACTCAAAAAGTATCGGATATCGTCGATTCCGATACCGGAAACCAATGGAAGTCAATGGGACACAAATATCGGAATGAAAATAAACCCTTTCTTTCCTTGTAGGTTAATTCTACATGAAGGAAAACAACTAACAATAATGTAGAATGTATTGGGGGAGGTGGTTGCCCAAATCAATGGGAACAGTGCTCACAGTGAAACATGAAAAGCCGGCAATTCATCAGCGGCATACACCGGTACCCGACAATTTAGAACAGAAAGAATAGAGCTTCACACATAGATTAGATAGATAGAAACATGTCAGTCACATATATAATAAGTACAGTGACAGTTTTGCTTACTGTACTTGTCATTTAGTGTAAAGGATTTATTTAAAAAAATAATAGTGTTTTCATGCACCGTCTCTTTAAAAAAGCCGGCCGGCAATTCAGCATCGGTACCCGACAATTTAGAACAGAAAGATAGAGCATCACACATAGATTAGATAGATAGAAACATGTCATTCACATATTGTAACGGGTCTGGGAGGCGGAACCTCTGAGCAACTATACAAGGGGGCGGTCCTTGTAAGGAAGCGGGTGGCTCCCAGGGAAGACGGGCATGTAGTCACGGCAAGTGACAGGGACAGTCTCTGGGTAGAAGGGCAGGTTGTCACGGCAAGTGACAGGGACAGTCTCTGGGTAGAAGGGCAGGTAGTCACGGCAAGTGACAGGGACAGTCTCTGAGTAGAAGGACGGGTACTCACGGCAAGTGACAGGGACAGTCTCTGGGTAGAAGGACAGCAGACAGGTGGCTGGTGAGCGCTCCCAGGTGAGCGGTCAAGAGTCTCTGGATGGGCAGGTGGTCACGGCAAGTGACGGCAGAGCCTCCAGGTAGGCTAGCAGACAGGTAGCAGGTGAGCGCTCCCAGGTGAGCAGGCAAGAGTCTCTGGACAGGCAGGTGGTCACGGCAAGTGACGGCAGAGCCTCCAGGTAGGCTATCAGGCAGGTAGCAGGTGAGCGCTCCCAGGTGAGCGGGCAAGAGTCTCTGGACGGGCAGGTGGTCACGGCAAGTGACGGCAGAGCCTCCAGGTAGGCTAGCAGACAGGTAGCAGGTGAGCACTCCCAGGTGAGTGGGCAGCCTGGTCCATGGACAGACTGACAGGTGTCGGAAGGCAGACCGTCGGACCGCAGGCTTGCAAGCAGGTAAAAGGATATCAGGCAGGTATCAAGCAGGAATCTGGCAGGTGACTGGCAGGTAACAGGCAGGAATCTGGCAGGTGACTGGCAGGTAACTGGTAACGGGACCTGAGGGCTGAAGCAGAGTGAAGGCTTTGCAACAACATTGCTCGGACACCTCCATTTTGGAGGAGGTGCCTTATATATGGTGAGGTCCTCCGGCCATTGGCCGGGTACTCCTTAGGACGGCACGCACGGCCCCTTTAAGAGAGGGGGAGCGCGCGCGCGCCCTAAGCACAGTGGCCGGGAAGCAGCGCGCGCTGCCAGCAGAGCGGTAGGAGGACGCCGGGCACGGAGAGGAGAGGTGAGGGGAACAGCGTCCCTGCCTAGCAGGAGGCAGGGACGCCGACGCTACACATATATATGAAGTACAGTGATAGTGTTGATTACTGTACTTGTCATTTAGTGTTAAAATAAAGGATTTATTAAAAAAAAAATTGGCGTGGGGTTCCCCGTAATTTTAGTCTCTAGCGGAGGTTAAGCAGACGGCTCGGGCAGATGTTTGATGCCTGGGAAGGGGGTAATACCCACGGAGCTTCCCAGGCTACTAATATCAGCCCCCAGCTGAATACCTAGCCTTTACTAGCTATTAAAATGGGGGACCCCCAAAAAATTGACGTGGGGTCCCCCCTATTTTAATAGCTAGCAAAGGCTAGGCAGACAGCTGGGGGCTGATATTAATAGCCCAGGAAGGGTGCCATGAATATTGGCCCCCTCCCAGGCTAGAAACACCAGCCGTCAGCCGTCCCAGAAATGGCGCGTCCATAGGATGCGCCATTTCTGGCACTTAGCCTCGCTCTTCTCACTGCCCTGTAGCGGTGGCAGTGGGGTAATAGGGCTGGGGTTGATGTCAGCTTATAATGCCAGCTGACATCAAGCCCAGGTTAGTAATGGAGAGGCGTCTATAAGACACCCCCATTACTAACCCCATAGTCAAAGTTACAAAAAAACACAAACACCCAGAATAAAGTCCTTTAATTGAAATAAACACACAATTCTTTATTGTTCTAAATTAAACCATACCTACCATCACGCCCATTCCAGCTGAAGCCAACGATCTCCTGCAATAAAAGAAAAATAATAAAGCAACATCATCCTTACCTTTCGATGGTTCACAGGACAGCTCCAGCTCTGCTACATTGAGATGACAGGCTGGACCGCAGCAGAAAGCTGCCATCCAGCCTGTCATCCCGCAGACACTGAGAAGCGCAGGCATGCTTGCGCTCCTCAGTGTCTGGCTCTGACGGCATCCAGATGAGCCGACAATGAACTCAGCTCACCTCATGCACGTCACTGACAGCTTGGGAGAATTCTCCTGTGCATGCGGTGAGCGTGAGAGAATTCTCCTGCTGAAGCGCTGAGCGCAGGAGAATTTTCCCACGCTGTCAGTGACGTGCATGAGGTGAGCTGAGTTCATTGGACATGACCTCGGCTTATCTGGATGCCGTCACAGTCTGACACTAAGGAGCGCAAGCATGCCTGCGCTTCTCAGTGTCTGCGGGATGACAGGCTGGATGGCAGCTTTCTGCTGCGATCCAGCCTGTCATCTCGATGTAGCAGAGCTGGAGCTGTCCTGTGAACCATCGAAAGGTAAGGATGATGTTGCTTTATTATTTTTCTTTTATTGCAGGAGATAATCGGCTTCAGCTGGAATGGGCGTGACGGTAAGTATGGTTTAATTTAGAACAATAAAGAATTGTGTCTTTATTTCAATTAAAGGACTTTATTCTGGGTGTTTGTGTTTTTTTTTAACTTTGACTATGGGGTTAGTAATGGGGGTGTCTTATAGACGCCGCTCCATTACTAACCTGGGCTTGATGTCAGCTGGCATTATAAGCTGACATCAACCCCAGCCCTATTACCCCACTGCCACCGCTACAGGGCAGTGGGAAGAGCGAGGCTAAGTGCCAGAATTGGAGCATCCTATGGATGCGCCATTTCTGGGGCGGCTGACGGCTGGTGTTTCTAGCCTGGGAGGGGGCCAATATTCATGGCACCCTTCCTGGGCTATTAATATCAGCCCCCAGCTGTCAGCCTAGCCTTTGCTAGCTATTAAAATAGGGGGGACCCAACATCATTTTTTTGGGGGGTCCCCCATTTTAATAGCTAGTAAAGGCTAGGTATTCAGCTGGGGGCTGATATTAGTAGCCAGGGAAGCTCCGTGGGTATTACCCCCTTCCCAGGCTTCAAACATCTGCCCCAGACGTCTGCTTAACCTCCGCTAGAGACTAAAATTACGGGGAACCCCACGCCAATTTTTTTTTAAATAAATCCTTTATTTTAACACTAAATGACAAGTACAGTAATCAACACTGTCACTGTACTTCATATATATGTGACTGACATGTTTCTATCTATCTAATCTATGTGTGATGCTCTATTCTTTCTGTTGTAAATTGTCGGGGACCGGTGTATGCCGCTGCTGAATTGTCGGCCGGCTTTTTTAAAGAGACGGTGAATGAAAACACTATTATTTTTTTTAACAAATCCTTTACACTAAATGACAAGTACAGTAAGCTGAGCGCTGCCATCCAGCTTGTCATCTTTCAGAGACACTGCAGAGAGCAGGCATTTTGGCAACTTTCGATTCCGGTATTCGATATTCTAAAAGTATTGGAACTCAGTATTGGAACTCCAATACCGCGAATATCGGTCGATACCCGATATTTCAGTATCGGAAGGCTCAACACTACTGAGCACAGTAGTTATACAATACTCTAGAATGACTGACCACAACATTTACAATAGATTGTGCACCGACTGACCATAGTATTTACACTAGGTGGGGACCGACCGAGCACAGTAATAATACCATACTGTGGACTGACTGTCTATATAATTTGCACTAGTCTGTGGACTAACTGACCACAACATTCACAATAGATTATAGACTGGTTCATCCCAGCATTAACACTAGTTGTGGACTTATTAACCCCAGTATTTATGCTGAACTAAGGACCGATTCATTCTAATATTTACACTACACTGTGGACTGACTGACCACAACATTTACAGTAGGTTGTGGACTGACTGACTACAGCTTTTAGAATAAACTGTGGATAGACTAACCACAGTCATTATCCCTGAAATAAGTAATTTTGGCCCTAGTGTGTTATTGGTGTGTATAGCATGTAGCAAGAACATATTATCATATAGTTTGTCTTTTTACAGGTGACTGAATCCCAATGAGATATTAGAACGGGAAATTTTTGTTTGTGGACTACAAGAAGAGAATCAGAGGAATAACATAACAGGTAATTAATTCTCGTATTAATTACTGATAATCGTTGGTCTAGGCTTAAGTTCTAGACTGGCGGAGGTGTAATAACACCCACCTTCCTGATACATGACAATATACTGTATATGTTTTTTCAAATGTATATCTTCTATACACAACTCCTAGTATAACACCACCATATCTCAGGTACAGAGATAAGGAACATTTTTTCTCATTATCCTCGGTCTTTTATTTCGTAACACACCTGCTCTCAGCGGTGACACAATCAATACCATGATTACAAGAGACTGACCACAGCATTCACCCTAGACCAGGGATTGACAGAACACAGCATTTACACTAGGTGTACATTGACTGAGCACAGTAGTTATACAATACTCTGGAATGACTGACCACAACATTTACAATAGACTGTGCATAGACTGACCATAGTATTTACAATAGGCGGGGACCGACCAAGCACAGTAATAATAACATACGGTGGACTGACTGTCTAGATCATTTGCACTAGTCTGTGGTCTAACTGACCACAACATTCAAAATAGATTATAGACCGGCTCATCCCAGCATTAACACTAGTTGTGGACTTATTAACCCCAGTATTTATGCTGAACTAAGGACCGATTGATTCTAATATTTACACTACACTGTGGATTGATTGACCACAACATTTACAGTAGACTGTGGACTTACTTACTACAGCTTTTACAATAAACTGTGGAAAGACTAACCACAGTCATTATCCCTGAGATATGTAATGTTGGCCCTAGTGTGTTATTGGTGTGTATAGCATGTAGCAGGAACATATTATCATATAGTTTGACTTTTTACAGGTGACTGAATCCCAATGAGATATTAGAATGTGAAATTTTTGTTTGTGGACTTCAAGAAGAGAATCAGAGGAATCACATAACAGGTAATTAATTCTCGTATTAATTACTGATAATGGTTGGTCTAGGTTAAGTTCTAGACTGGCGGAGGTGTAATAACACCCACCTTCCTGATACATGACAATATACTGGATTTGTTTTTTCAAATGTACATCTTCTATACACAACTCCTAGTATAACACCACCATATCTCAGGTACAGAGATAACGAACATTTCTTCTCATTATTCTGCTTCTTTTATTTCATAACACACCTGCTCTCAGCGGTGACACAATCAATACCATGATTATGCGAGACTGACCACAGCATTCACCCTAGACCAGGTACTGACATAACACAGCATTTACACTAGGTGTGCATTGACTGAGCACAGTAGTTATACAATACTCTGGAATGACTGACCACAACATTTACAATAGACTGTGCACCGACTGACCATAGTATTTAAACTAGGTGGGGACCGACTTAGCACAGTAATAATACCATACTGTGGACTGACTGTCTATATCATTTGCACTAGTCTGTGGACTAACTGACCACAACATTCACAATAGATTATAGACCGGCTCATCCCAGCATTAACACTAGTTGTGGACTTATTAACCCCAGTATTTTTGTTGAACTAAGGACCGATTGATTCTCATATTTACACTACACTGTGGATTGATTGACCACAACATTTACAGTAGACTGTGGACTGACTGACTACAGCTTTTACAATAAACTGTGGAAAGACTAACCACAGTCATTATCCCTGAGATAAGTAATTTTGGCCCTAGTGTGTTATTGGTGTGTATAGCATGTAGCAGGAACATCTTATCATATAGGTTTTCTTTTTACAGGTGACTGAATCCCAATGAGATATTAGAACGTGAAATTTTTGTTTGTGGACTCCAAGAAGAGAATCACAGGAATCACATAACAGGTAATTAATTCTCGTATTAATTACTGATAATCATTGGTCTAGGCTTAAGTTCTAGACTGGCGGAGGTGTAATAACACCCACCTTCCTGATACATGACAATATACTGTATGTGTTTTTTCAAATGTACATCTTCTTTACACAACTCCTAGTATAACACCACCATATCTCAGGTACAGAGATAAGGATCATTTCTTCTCATTATCTTCTGTCTTTTTTTTCATAACACACCTGCTCTCAACGGTGTCACAATCAAAACCATGATTACGCGAGACTGACCACAGCATTTACCCTAGACTAGGGATTGACAGAACACAGCATTTACACTAGGTGTGCATTGACTGAGCACAGTAGTTATACAATACTCTGGAATGACTGACCACAACATTTACAATAGACTGTGCACCGACTGACCATTGTATTTACACTAGGTGGGGACCAACCGAGCACAGTAATAATACCATACTGTGGACTGACTGTCTATATCATTTGCACTAGTCTGTGGACTAACTGACCACAACATTCAAAATAGATTATAGACTGGTTCATCCCAGCATTAACACTAGTTGTGGACTTATTAACCACAGTATTTATGCTGAACTAAGGACCAATTGATTCTAATATTTACACTACACTGTGGACTGACTGACCACAACATTTACAGTAGAGTGTGGACTGACTGACTACAGCTTTTACAATAAACTGTGGATAGACTAACCACAGTCATTATCCCTGAGATAAGTAATTTTGGCCCTAGTCTGTTATTGGTGTGTATCAAATGTAACAGGAACATCTTATCATATAGGTTGTCTTTTTACAGGTGACTGATTCCCAATGAGATATTAGAACGTGAAAGTTTGTTTGTGGACTCCAAGAAGAGAATCAGAGGAATCACATAACAGGTAATTAATTCTCGTATTAATTACTGATAATCGTTGGTCTAGGCTTAAGTTCTAGACTGGCGGAGGTGTAATAACACCCACCTTCCTGATACATGACAATATACTGTATGTGTTTTTTCAAATGTACATCTTCTATACACAACTCCTAGTATAACACCACCATATCTCAGGTACAGAGATAAGGATCATTTCTTCTCATTATCCTCTGTCTTTTATTTCATAACCCACCTGATCTGAGCGGTGACACAATCAATACCATGATGACGCGAGACTGACCAGAGCATTTGACGCGCCCCCTGGGACATATTCCTTTTTGAGGGGAATACCCGGCACCGGATCAGATGGGGGGTTGTAGTCTCCGAGCGGCTGTGACCCGGTCCCGTGCCCAGGGCGTCAAGCTCAGGGTTATGTGGCAGTCCTTACTGATGTTATAAGAGTTCTTTTGTGTCGACTACGCCACCCGTTGTAATGCGGTCACTGTGGCCGCCGCTGCAGCAGGGTCCGCTGAGGCTGATGGTGGATGTGCAGCTTGGTGGGATAACCCCCAACGGGAGGGGTATAGCCTCAGAGGGGACAGGCGCAGAGGATGGGGGTTGTGGTGGTGCGGTGCAGCCGGTAATGATGACAGACTCGGGTAGTGCAGTTAAGGGTCTTTACTTACTGCAGATGTTCCTGGTCACTCTAGCTCCAAGTGACCTCCCGAGCCGTGCTGCGTCCACCAGGTCCTGGATCCAGCCAACCCCCAAACAAGTCCGGAGCGTGGCCCTGAGCTCTCCCTCTGTCCTTCCTTCAGCCGTCCCCACCAGTGATTCACCTAAATCCAGCTCCCTCGGGCCTTCTGTTGGGCAACCTTTGGCCTCAGGTTCCCTGACCCTCCATGTGGTGTGCCTTCAGGGTGAATGTAGTGGGTGACCGTGACAGACTCTGCCCACGGTCTCCGGTCTCTGGCTGGGGAATGTCTTTACCCCCACCAGCTTGGGTTCCGGTACCCTTCTGCTGACTCCTCACCCGGTGTTCTTATTTGGGTTCTTGGGTCCCTTCTTTGTCCCCCTCTGGGTCTTTCTGTACTCCACTCTCTCTCCAGGGCTGTTGTTTCTTTCTCTCTCTCTTGCTGCAGGCTTGTCCTCTGCATCTGACTTCCTCTCTGCGTCTGACCCTGATCCTAGTTGGTGCCCTCCTTATATATCCCTCTATGTGTGAGCTCAGGTGACCAGCACCCAATGAGCTCCTACCACTACCCAGACTGCTCCCCCTATCTGCCCCTACACTACTTGGGATGTTCCTCCCCCCTCCCACTCCAGCCAGGAACAGGCTCGGTCGCACCTGCACATTTCTAAGTGGGAGTGCCGTCGGCCTGCTCCTCTGGAATGGGATGTATGTAGTGCATGCAGTCTATCTGAGCTCAGTTCCACACTCCTTCCTTACCCGGGAGTGGAATATCACACCTCTGGGTTGAGGTGCAATACTCCTGTAGCAGCCGAATCCTCAGGGTGCTACATTCCCCCCTGGTAAATCACAGCACGTCCTCGGGCTGCAAAGACAAAAAACACCAAAACATACAACATTTTATAAACATGTAAAACATATTAAATATTATACGAAATACTATATAAATATATATATAAACTTTTTCAGGTAAACAACATTCTCGTCGTCTCTTTCTCTCTTCTGTTCCTCTGGTCACCGTGCAACTCGTGACCAGGTAGAGTGCGACAGTCTTTTAGAAAAATGGTTTTTCCTATAAAACCGGTAGGGGGCGCTTTAGCAAGCGCAACTATGTACAGGGAATTTTGGCCGTTCTCAGTCCCCGGCCAGGTAAAGGGAAAGGGATGGCTGCTCACAGTCCTCAGCCTGGTATGGAAAGGGTTACAGGTAACAGTTCGCTGGTCCCAACGGGGACTATTTTAGCAGCAACAACAGTTCCAGTTTCAGTTTCAGTTCCGATTCACTGTGCCCCGACAGGCAACTATATACAGTCTCCTGCTCTGCCGCACTCAACGGCGTCTGCCTCCTGCTCTTATCTTACGGCTGGTGGTTTCTTCAGACCCGTCCGGGTCCTCTTGCTCCTCCTCCTCGCACCGCAACTCCTCCTCCGTCAAGCGATGCACGTGGAGGGCGTAAGGTCCCTTGGCACACTTGTGCCGGGTGAACGTTACCTCATCACCGACGTAGAGGTCACGGCCTTTGTGACCCTCTGGCAGGTGGGACTCGACGTCCCGTCGTGTAACGAAGACGTCACCCATGGTGTTCCGGTCCCTTATGAAGCCCCACCCATGCTGCGCATTAAACTTTATTACCGTCCCGATGGTACGGGGACGATCTGCTGCACGGGGGTCCCTTCTGGTCCGACTCTTTTGCTCCGCGCTGCGGGTCTGGGCCCATTGCTCTTTGGCCTGCCTCTCCTCCCGCTCTCTCTTGAACTCTGCCAGCTGTTGACGGCAACACTCTGTACGCTCTGCTGCAGCTGCCCGAGTCTCTCCGGTGAACCCCATCAAATCTTCTCCCGTGGGGTCCCACACGAACTGGGCTTCCTCGAGTGGAGGCGAGACCCGAGTCACGGGCTTTGGAGCCGGGATCAGGGGCTCACACAGGGGACCTAGTTGCTTCTGCCGCTCCAGCTCCAAGAATCCTTCGGGCCAGATGAAAGGCCGACCGTCCGGCCACGTTAGCTGGCTGAAGGGGTCCTCTCCCAGATGTGGCACCCTAGGTATTACGGGCGCGGGCGCGGTGGTGGTGGCGCCCGGGTTGCCCAGGCCTTGCGGCCAGGCCTGGGGCACCTGGAAGGTGAAGGGCACCGTTAGGACGGCGGCGCCCTGGGTTACCTGGCCTTGCGACCAGGCCGGAGGCTCCGCGGAGGTAGATGGCTCTGCTTTGGATGCGGCGCCCGGAAATGCTAGGCCCTGTGACCAGGCCGGAGGCTCCTCTTCCGGCGCCACGCTCCGGGTCACGATGCGTGACGTCATCGGGGTCGCGACGGCGGCTTCCGGTCGGGGCCTAGTCGGTGGCGATGTCATGGCGGTCTCGGGTACGGCCGGGGGACCTTCGGGCTCTGCGACGGGGAGCTGGGGCAGGTAAGCGGTCTTCCGGTATGGGGTATAGGCATCCCCCTTACCTGCTGCCATGCGTCTCGCTCCCTCTTCTGCGCCGTCTCCGGCCTTGGGTCCTCCCGCGTCATCCGCAGAGGCAGTCGATGTCTTCTTCCAAGGGAGCAGGTTAAGTGGACGGGTTCCAGCTTGCTGGGCCATCTCCCGGCCCCACTCCGCCAGGATCTCCCTCTGCACTCGGGCCATCCTTCCCGCGAGGCCCTCCAGGGCACTCCGCGCGCACTCCCGATCTCGGGGAAGCTGCGCCAGGATCTCCGCTAAGCCTAGCGGGGTTGTTGACTCCAGCAGGCTCCTGACCATCGGGTCGGTGCTGCTCTGCTCTGCTTCCGGCAGGCTCCTGGCCAGCGGGCCGGTGCTGCTCTGCTCTCCTCCTTCTTCCTCCAGCAGGCTCCTGGCCAGCGGGCCGGTGCTGCTCTGCTGCCGCTCCATTCCCGGGTCCACTCTTCCTCTCCTCGACTCCGGGTGAGCTTCTCCGCTACTCCTCATTAGACCTCTTGCCTCCGGGTGCGCTCGTTCTACACTGCTCCAAGCGACACCCATCTTTGCTCTTTTCTTTCGTCTCCTCCCACTTCGAGGGCGGTCCCGGGGCAACTCGGTGACTGTCAGCTCCAGGGGTAGTTCTTTCACGCTGACAGACACCTCCAGCATCACAGTCTCTGTTGGTGGGGGCGGTTTCCACTTTTGGCGCCATTTTCTGTCCCGGCCCACGATGGGAGGTGGCCTCTTGCCCTCCTTTGGCACGCCCATAATGGCGTCCGCTGCTCTTCCAAGGCGGGAAATCTGTGGTTTTGGCGGGAATCGTCGCCCAGTGGCGGGAAACTCTGCAGATGGCGGGAACAAGCTGGAAATGGCGGACAATCGGCGGGAAACGACTGGTGATGGAGTCCGATGGCGTGGACCCTCCGGAACCGGCAGGAGTCTTCTTTCTGAGGTAAACTTGCACTTTTCTTCAGGCACGCAGTACCCGGGTGTTGCGGGCACGTAATCCTGCCGACTACGCCAAAGTTGACGCGCCCCCTGGGACATATTCCTTTTTGAGGGGAATACCCGGCACCGGATCAGATGGGGGGTTGTAGTCTCCGAGCGGCTGTGACCCGGTCCCGTGCCCAGGGCGTCAAGCTCAGGGTTATGTGGCAGTCCTTACTGATGTTATAAGAGTTCTTTTGTGTCGACTACGCCACCCGTTGTAATGCGGTCACTGTGGCCGCCGCTGCAGCAGGGTCCGCTGAGGCTGATGGTGGATGTGCAGCTTGGTGGGATAACCCCCAACGGGAGGGGTATAGCCTCAGAGGGGACAGGCGCAGAGGATGGGGGTTGTGGTGGTGCGGTGCAGCCGGTAATGATGACAGACTCGGGTAGTGCAGTTAAGGGTCTTTACTTACTGCAGATGTTCCTGGTCACTCTAGCTCCAAGTGACCTCCCGAGCCGTGCTGCGTCCACCAGGTCCTGGATCCAGCCAACCCCCAAACAAGTCCGGAGCGTGGCCCTGAGCTCTCCCTCTGTCCTTCCTTCAGCCGTCCCCACCAGTGATTCACCTAAATCCAGCTCCCTCGGGCCTTCTGTTGGGCAACCTTTGGCCTCAGGTTCCCTGACCCTCCATGTGGTGTGCCTTCAGGGTGAATGTAGTGGGTGACCGTGACAGACTCTGCCCACGGTCTCCGGTCTCTGGCTGGGGAATGTCTTTACCCCCACCAGCTTGGGTTCCGGTACCCTTCTGCTGACTCCTCACCCGGTGTTCTTATTTGGGTTCTTGGGTCCCTTCTTTGTCCCCCTCTGGGTCTTTCTGTACTCCACTCTCTCTCCAGGGCTGTTGTTTCTTTCTCTCTCTCTTGCTGCAGGCTTGTCCTCTGCATCTGACTTCCTCTCTGCGTCTGACCCTGATCCTAGTTGGTGCCCTCCTTATATATCCCTCTATGTGTGAGCTCAGGTGACCAGCACCCAATGAGCTCCTACCACTACCCAGACTGCTCCCCCTATCTGCCCCTACACTACTTGGGATGTTCCTCCCCCCTCCCACTCCAGCCAGGAACAGGCTCGGTCGCACCTGCACATTTCTAAGTGGGAGTGCCGTCGGCCTGCTCCTCTGGAATGGGATGTATGTAGTGCATGCAGTCTATCTGAGCTCAGTTCCACACTCCTTCCTTACCCGGGAGTGGAATATCACACCTCTGGGTTGAGGTGCAATACTCCTGTAGCAGCCGAATCCTCAGGGTGCTACACATTCACCCTAGACCAGGGACTGACAGAACACAGCATTTACACTAGGTGTGCATTGACTGAGCACAGTAGTTATACAATACTCTGGAATTACTGAACACAATATTTACAATACATTGTGCACCGACTGACCATAGTATTTACACTAGGTTGGGACCGACCGAGCACAGTAATAATACCATACTGTGGACTGACTGTCTATATCATTTGCACTAGTCTGTGGACTAACTGACCACAACTTTCACAATAGATTATAGACCGGCTCATCCCAGCATTAACACTAGTTGTGGACTTATTAACCACATGATTTATGCTGAACTAAGGACCGATTGATTATAATATTTACACTACACTGTGGACTGACTGACCACAACATTTACAGTAGACTGTGGACTGACTGACTACAGCTTTTACAATAAACTGTGGAAAGACTAACCACAGTCATTATCCCTGAGATAAGTAATTTTGGCCCTAGTGTGTTATTGGTGTGTATAGCATGTAGCAGGAACATATTATCATATAGGTTGTCTTTTTACAGGTGACTGAATCCCAATGAGATATTAGAACATGAAATTTTTGTTTGTGGACTCCAAGAAGAGAATCAGAGGAATCACATAACAGGTAAATAATTCTCATATTAATTACTGATAATCGTTGGTCTAGGCTTAAGTTCTAGACTGGCGGAGGTGTAATAACACCCACCTTCCTGATACATGACAATATACTGTATGTGTTTTTTCAAATGTACATCTTCTATACACAACTCCTAGTATAACACCACCATATCTCAGGTACAGAGATAAGGAACATTTCTTCTCATTATCCTCTGTCTTTTATTTCATAACACACCTGCTCTCAGCGGTGACACAATCAATACCATAATGACGCGAGACTGACCAGAGCATTCACCCTAGACCAGGGACTGACAGAACACAGCATTTACACTAGGTGTGCTTTGACTGAGCACAGTAGTTATACAATACTCTGGAATGACTGACCACAACATTTACATTAGATTGTGCACCGAATGACCATTGTATTTACACTAGGTGGGGACTGACCGAGCACAATAATAATACCATACTGTGGACTGACTGTCTATGTAATTTGCACTAGTCTGTGGTCTAACTGACCACAACATTCACAATAGATTATAGACCGGTTCATCCCAGCATTAACACTAGTTGTGGACTTATTAACCACAGCATTTATGCTGAACTAAGGACCGACTGATACTAATATTTACACTACACTGTGGACTGACTGACCACAACATTTACAGTAGACTGTGGATAGACTAACCACAGTCATTATCCCTGAGATAAGTAATTTTGGCCCTAGTGTGTTATTGGTGTGTATAGCATGTAGCAGGAACATATCATCATATAGTTTGTCTTTTTACAGGTGACTGAATCACAATGAGATATTAGAATGTGAAATTTTAGTTTGTGGACTCCAAGAAGAGAATCAGAGGAATCACATAACAGGTAATTAATTCTTGTATTAATTACTGATAATTGTTGGTCTAGGCTTAAGTTCTAGACTGGCGGAGGTGTAATAACACCCACCTTCCTGATACATGACAATATACTGTATGTGTTTTTTCAAATGTATATCTTCTATACACAACTCCTAGTATAACACCACCACATCTCAGGTACAGAGATAAGGATTATTTCTTCTCATTATCCTCTGTCTTTTATTTTATAACCCACCTGATCTGAGCGGTGACACAATCAATACCATGATTACGCGAGACTGACCACAGCATTCACCCTAGACCAGGGACTGACAGAACACAGCATTTACACTAGGTGTGCATTGACTGAGCACAGTAGTTATACAATACTCTGGAGTAACTGACCACAACATTTACAATAGACTGTGCACCGACTGACCATTGTATTTACACTAGGTGGGGACCGACCGAGCACTGTAATAATACCATACTGTGGACTGACTGTCTATATCATTTGCACTAGTCTGTGGACTAACTGACCTAACTGACCACAACATTCACAATAGATTATAAACCGGCTCATCCCAGCATTAACACTAGTTGTGGACTTATTAACCACAGCATTTATGCTGAAGTAAGGACCAATTGATTCTAATATTTCCTCTACACTGTGGACTGACTGAACACAACATTTACAGTAGACTGTGGACTGACTGACTACAGCTTTTACAATAAACTGTGGATAGACTAACCACAGTCATTATCCCAGAGATAAGTAATTTTGGCCCTAGTGTGTTATTGGTGTGTATAGCATGTAGCAGGAACATATTATCATATAGGTTGTCTTTTTACAGGTGACTGAATCTCTAAGAGATATTAGAACGTGAAATTTTTGTTTGTGGACTACAAAAAGAGAATCAGCGGAATCACATAAGGTAATTAATTCTCGTATTAATTACTGATAATCATTGGTCTAGGCTAAAGTTCTAGACTGGCGGAGGTGTAATAACACCCACCTTCCTGATACATGACAATATACTGTATGTGTTTTTTAAAATGTACATCTTCTATACACATCTCCTAGTATAACACCACCATATCTCAGGTACAGAGATAAGGAACATTTCTTCTCATGATCCTCCTTCTTTTATTTCATAACACACCAGATCTCAGCGGTGACACAATCAATACCTTGATTACGCGAGACTGACCACAGCATTCACCCTAGACCAGGGACTGACAGAACACAGCATTTACACTAGGTTGCATTGACTGAGCACAGTAGTTATACAATACTCTGGAATGACTGACCACAACATTTACAATAGCCTGTGTAACGACTGACCATAGTATTTACACTAAGTGGGGACCGACCGAGCCCAGTAATAATAACATACTGTGGACTGACTGTCTATATCATTTTCACTAGTCTGTGGACTAACTGGCCACAACATTCAAAATAGATTATAGACCGGCTCATCCCAGCATTAACACTAGTTGTGGACTTATTAACCCCAGTATTTATGCTGAACTAAGGACCGATTGATTCTAATGTTTACACTACACTGTGGATTGATTGACCACAACATTTACAGTAGACTGTGGACTGACTGACTACAGCTTTTACAATAAACTGTGTAAGGACTAACCACAGTCATTATCCCTGAGATAAGTAATTTTGGCCCTAGTGTGTTATTGGTGTGTATAGCATGTAGCAGGAACATATTATCATATAGGTTGTCTTTTTACAAGTGACTGAATCCCAATGAGATATTAGAAAGTGAAATTTTTGTTTGTGGACTCCAAGAAGAGAATCAGAGGAATCACATAACTGGTAATTAATTCTCGTATTAATTATTGATAATCGTTGGTCTAGGATTAAGTTCTAGACTGGCGGAGGTGTAATAACACCCACCTTCCTGATACATGACAATATACTGTATGTGTTTTTTCAAATGTATATTTTCAATACACAACTCCTAGTATAACACCACCATATCTCAGGTACAGAGATAAGGAACATTTCTTCTCATTATCCTCCGTCTTTTATTTCATAACACACCTGCTCTCAGCGGTGATACAATCAATACTATGATTACGCGAGACTGACCACGGCATTCACCCTAGACCAGGGACTGACAGAACACAGCATTTACACTAGGTGTGCGTTGACTGAGCACAGTATTTATACAATACTCTGGAATGACTGACCACAACATTTACAATAGACTGTGCACCGACTGACCATTGTATTTACACTAGGTGGGGACCGACCGAGCACAGTAATAATACCATACTGTGGACTGACTGTCTATATTATTTGCACTAGTCTGTGGACTAATTGACCACAACATTCACAATAGATTATAGACCGGCTCTTCCCAGCATTAACACTAGTTGTAGACTTGCAAGCTAAACATTCCCAAATCCTGTAACCGTTCCTCATAGGACATGGTTTGCAGACCGGTCAGCATTCTGGTCGCTGTTCTCTGAACTTGCTCCAGTTTGTCGATGTCTTTTTTAAAATGTGGTGCCCAAAACTGGACGCAGTATTCCAGATGAGGTCTGACCAAAGAGGAGTAAAGTCCAATAATGACTTCACGTGATCTAGACTGTATGCTTCTGTTAATACATCCCAGAATTGTATTTGCCTTTTTTGCTGCTGCATCACACTGTTGATTCATGTTCAGTCTATGATCTATTAGTATACCTAAGTCTTTTTCACATGTACTGTTGCTTAGCTCTATTCCTCCCATTTTGTATATGCTTTTTTCATTTTTATTGATGTAGTACTTTGCATTTTTCCCTGTTAAAAACCATTCTGTTAGTTGCTGCCCACTGCTCCAGTTTATTTAGATATTTTTGAATCCTCTCTCTCTCTTCTCTAGTATTAGCTATCTCTCCTAGCTTTGTGTCATCAGCAAATTTAATCAGTTTACCCTCAATTCCTTCATCTAAATCAATGATAAAGATGTTGAACAATACAGGTCTCAGGACAGAGCCCTGTGCTACCCCACTTGAGACATTCATCCAACTGGATGTGAAGCCATTTACGACCACTCTTTGAGTCCGATCACTAAGCCAGTTATGAATCCACCTAACAGTTTTCTTGTCCATTCCATACTTGGTAATTTTTTCAATAAGGATGGTGTGAGATACTCTCAAATGCTTTGCTGAAGTCAAGATATACTATATCTACAGCATTTCCCTGATCCACCCAGTCAGTGATTCTGTTATAGAAGGAAATTAAGTTAGTCTGACATGACTTGTTAGTTACAAACCCATGAGGACTCTGGTTAATCACTTCATTCTTATCCAGGTACTTACATACATGTTGTTTAATAATTTGTTCAAAGATCTTTCCTGGTATAGAAGTCAGACTCACCGGCCTATAGTTCCCTGGGTCCACCTTCTTCCCCTTTTTGAAGATAGGAACAACATTTGCTCTTCTCCAGTCTTCTGGGACTTCTCCTGTTCTCCAAGAATTTTCAAAGATTATGGAGAGTGGTTCTAAAATTTCTTCTACGATCTCCTTCAGTACTCTGGGGTGTAATTCATCTGGACCTAGAGACTTGAACTCATTTATGTTAGCTAAATATTCCCTCACAATCTCTCTGTTTACAGATAACTTGGATTCTTCTATTCCTTTAATAGGACAGTGAAGATCAGTTGATGTTACATTTTCTTTCTGAGAGAAAACATGCAAAATAGGAATTAAAAAGTTCTGCCTTCTCAACATCCTTTCTTACCATTTCACAATTTTCATCCTGTAAAAATCCTATAGCATCTTTGACTTTTCTTTTACTTTTGACATACCCCCAAAATCCTTTTTTATTGCTTTTGACATCTCTTGCAAGCCTTAATTCATTGTCAGCTTTAGCTAACCTGATACGTGCCCTGCAGGATCTGCAGACTGCATTATAATCTTCTTTAGATATGCCTCCCTCTTTCCATTTGATAAACATTTCTTTCTTTTTAGCATGTGTTTAAGCTCTGTGTTCATCCATCCTGGTTTCCTTAAATGCTTCCCATTCTTCCTACTTTTCGGGATTGTTAACGATTGTGCTTTGAGAATCTCATTTTTAAAAAATTCCCATCCTTCCTGGACATTTTTGTCCTTAAGGACATCCAGCTATTGAATCCCTCCTATTCTCTTTCTGAGTCGCTTAAAATCTGCCTTTCTGAAATCTAACCTTGAAGTTTGAGTCTTCACATGTCTTCCTCCTCTAGTTATCCAAAATTCTATAATAGCATGATCGCTGCCTCCTAGGGTCCCAGCCACTTTTACCTCCTCAACCATTTCCTCCCTGTTTATAAGGATTAGATCCAAAGTAGCAGATCCCCTAGTTTTCTCCCCTACCTTTTGGAAGATAAAGTTGTCAGCAAGAGAGGATAAGAATTCGCTTGACCTGTTAGCTTTACTTGAGAGACATTTCCAACAAATGTCTGGATAGTTGAAATCTCCCATGACCACTACGTCATATGTTTTGGAGAACTTGGTCATTTGATACATAAAGAGTTCATCCATATCTTCAGCTTGCCCAGGTGGCCTGTAGTAAATGCCTACAATGGTGTCCTTTCCGTTGTTCTCTCCTTGTATTCTTACCCAAACAGTTTCCACAGAACTCCCATTCTCTGAAGCTTCAATCTCTGTGCAGATATACGCTTTTCTAACATACAATGCGACACCTCCTCCTCGTTTATCAAGTCTGTTTCTTACAAATAAGTTGTAGCCTTTTAGCCTTGTATTCCAATCATGTGTATTGTCCCACCAAGTTTCAGTGATTCCAATGACATCATATTCCTTTTCCTGCGTTAATAGTTCCAATTCTCCTTGTTTGTTGCCCATGCTTTGTGCATTTGTATAAAAACATTTTAGTTTGTGATTCTTTCTCTTCCTCCCATATTTTTATTATTTAAATTTTTTTGTCTTTATATAGCTGGCCTGTAGGTTACTATTTTTTCACAGCGACCTCATGTCAATAACTTCACTGACACACTGCAACAAAATTTACAGTGGGTACGGAAAGTATTCAGACCCTTTAAATTTTCCCCTCTTTGTTTCATTGCAGCCATTTGGTAAATTATAAAAAGTTCACTTTTTTCTCATTAAAGTATACTCTGCACCCCATCTTCACTGAAAAAAAACAGAAATGTAGAAATTTTTGCAAATTTATTAAAAAAGAAAAACTGAAATATCACATGGTCATAAGTATTCAGACCCTTTGCTCAGACACTCATATTTAAGTCACATGCTGTCCATTTTCTTGTGATCCTCCTTGAGATGGTTCTACTCCTTCATTGGAGTCCATCTGTGCTTAATTAAACTGATAGGACTTGATTTGGAAACCGCACACCTGTCTATATAAGACCTCACAGCACACAGTGCATGTCAGACCAAATGAGAATCATGAGCTCAAAGGAACTGGCCAAGGAGCTCAGAGACAGAATTGTGGCACGGCACAGATATGGCCAAGGTTACAAAAAAATTTCTGCATTACTCAAGGTTCCTAAGAGCACAGTGGCCTCCATAATCCTTAAATAGAAGAAGTTTGGGACCACCAGAAGTCTTCCTAGACATGGCCGTCCAGCCAAACTGAGCAATCATGGGAGAAGAGCCTTGGTGAGAGAGGTAAAGAAGAACTCCAAGATCACTGTGGCTGAGATCCAGAAATGCAGTAGGGAGATGGGAGAAAGTTCCACAAAGTCAACTATCACTGCAGCCCTCCACCAGTTAGGCCTTTATGGCAGAGAGGCCCGACGGAAGCCTCTCCTCAGTGCAAGACATATGAAAGCCTGCATAGAGTTTGCTCAAAAACACATGCAGGACTCCAAGACTATGAGAAATAAGATTCTCTGGTCTGATGAGACGAAGATAGAACATTTTGGTGATAATTCTAAGTGCTTTGTGTGGAGAAAACCAGGCACTGATCTTCACCTGCCCAATACAATCCCAACAGTGAAACGTGGTGGAAGCATCATGCTATGGGGGTGTTTTTCAGCTGTAGGGACAGGACAACTGGTTGCAATTGAAGGAAACATGAATGCAGCCAAGTACAGAGATATCCTGGATGAAAACCTCTTCCAGAGTGCTCTGGACCTTCCAACAAGACAATGACCATAAGCACACAGCTAAAATAACAAAGGAATGGCTTCATAACAACTCTGTGACCATTCTTGACTGGCCCAGCCAGAGTCCTGACCTAAACCCAATTGAGCATCTCTGGAGAGACCTGAAAATGGCTGCCCACCAACGTTCACCATCCAACCTGATGGAACTGGAGAGGATCTGCAGGGAAGAATGGCAGAGAATCCCCAAATTCAGGTGTGAAAAACTTGTTGCATCATTCCCAAGAAGACTCATGGCTGTAGTAGCTCAAAAGGGGGCTTCTACACAATACTAAGCAAAGGGTCTGAATACTTATGGCCATGTGATATTTCAGTTTTTCTTTTTTAATAATTTTGCAAAAATGTCTACATTTCTGGGGGGGTTTCAGTCAAGATGGGGTGCTGAGTGTACTTTAATGAGAAAAAAAATGAACTTTTTAGAATTTACCAAATGGCTGCAGTGAAACAAAGAGTGAAAAATTTAAAGGGGTCTGAATACTTTCCGTACTCACTGTAAATGGAGGCCAATATTTTCCACGTTCACTACAAATTTCTGGATTTTTATCGATGTAATATGGAAAGGATCTGGCTGTATTCTGCAGTGCCAACAAGCAAATGGAGCAGAAAAATGGGGTTCTCTGGATTGCTTTTTAAGCAAATAACCAGGATTAAGATAAAAAAAAAAATTCCCTGGCCTCTGATATCTGGGGCTATGTCTACAAATATCTGTAAGAACAGCAGCAGCAGGAACGTTCAATGGACCCTCTTGCACTATATGCACTGCAGTTTGCCACATAACTGCCTGCCTGCCTAGCACTGATTATATGCAACTGGATTAGTCCTCAGAAGGACTGTTAGTTCAGATGGATATATATATATATATATATATATATATACACACTGCTCAAAAAAATAAAGGGAACACTTAAACAACACAATGTGACTCCAAGTCAATAACACTTCTGTGAAATCTACCTGTCCAGTTATGAAGCAACACTGATTGTGAATCAATTTCTCCTGCTGTTGTGCAAATGGAACAAACAACTGGTAGAAATGATCGGCAATTAGCAAGATACCTCCTATAAAGGAATGGTTCTGCAGGTGGTGACCACAGACCATTTCTCTGTTCTCATCCGTTTTGGCTGTTGTTTTGGTCACTTTTTCATTTTGCCATTGCTCTCACCCCTAGAGGTACAGTAGCATGAGGCGGTGTCTACAGTACAACCCACAGAAGTTGCTCAGGTAGTGCAGTTTATCCAGGATGGCACATCAGTGCGAGCTGTGCAAGAAGGTTAGCTGTGTCTGCCACCACAGTGTCCAGAGCATGGAGCAGATACCAGGAGACAGGCCAGTACACCAGGAGATGTGGAGGGAGCCATAGGAGGGCAACAACCCAGCAGCAGGACCGTTACCTCCTCCTTTGTGCAAGGAGGAACACTGCCAGAGCCCTGCAAAATTACCTCCGGCAGGCCACAAATGTGCATGTGTCTGCAGAAATGGTTAGAAACCGACTCCATGAGGGTGGTATGAGGGCCCGATGTCCACAGATGGGGGTTGTGCTCACAGCCCAACACCATGCAGGACGCTTGGCATTTGCCACAGAACACCAGGATTGGCAAAGTCGCCACTGGCGCCCTGTTCTCTTCACAGATGAAAGCAGGTTCACACTGAGCACATGTGACAGAGTCTGGAGACGCCGTGGAGAGCGATCTGCTGCCTGCAACATCCTTCAGCATGACCGGTTTGGCAGTGGGTCAGTAATGGTGTGGGGTGGCATTTCTTTGGAGGGCCGCACAGCCCTCCATGTGCTCACCAGAGGTAGCCTGACTGCCATTAGGTGCCGAGATGAGATCCTCAGACCCCTTGTGAGACCATATGCTGGTGCGGTTGGCCCTGGGTTCCTCCTAATGCAGGACAATGCCAGACCTCATGTGGTTGGAGTGTGTCAGCAGTTCCTGCAAGATGAAGGTATTGAAGCTATGGACTGGCCGCCCGTTCCCCAGACCTGAATCCAATTGAGCACATCTGGGACATCATGTCTCACTCCATCCACCAACGTCACGTTGCACCACAGACTGTCCAGGAGTTGGCGGATGCTTTAGTCCAGGTCTGGGAGGAGATCCCACAGGAGACCATCCGCAACCTCATCAGGAGCAAGCCCAGGCATTGTAGGGAGGTCATACAGGCACGTGGAGGCCACACACCATACTGAGCCTCATTTTGACTTGTTTTAAGGACATTACATCAAAGTTGGATCAGCCTGTAGTGTGTTTTTCCACTTTAATTTTGGAGGTGACTCCAAATCCAGGCCTCCATTGGTTAATAAATTTGATTTCCATTGATGATTTTTGTGTGATTTTGTTGTCAGCACATTCAACTTTGTACAGAACAAAGTATTCAATGAAAATATTTCATTCACTCAGATCTAGCATGCGTTATTTGAGTGTTCCCTTTATTTTTTTTAGCAGTGTATATATACAACCCCTGGCAAAAATTATGGAATCACCAGGCTCAGAGGATGTTCATTCAGCTGTTTAATGTTGTTGAAAAAAGCAGATCACAGACATGGCACAAAACTAAAGTAATTTCAAATGGCAACTTTAGGGCTTTAAGAAACACTAAAAGAAATCAAGATTAAAAATGTGTTACTCAGTAAGGGTAATTTTTTTCAGACCAAGCAGAGGGAAAAATTATGGAATCACTCAATTCTGAGGAAAAAATTCTGGAATCACCCTGTAAATTTACATTTCTAAAACTAACACCTGCATCAAATTAGATCTGCTCATTAGTCTGCATCTAAAAAGGAGTTATCACACCTTGGAGAGCTATTGCACCAAGTGGACTGACATGAATCATGGCTCCAACACAAGAGATGTCAATTGAAACAAAGGAGAGGATTATCAAACTCTTAAAAGAAGGTAAATCATCACACAATGTTGCAAAAGATGTTGGTTGTTCACAGTCAGCTGTGTCTAAAATCTGGACCAAATACAAACAACATGGGAAGGTGTAACATACCTGGCGGCGTCCTTGCATAGTGGTCCATCTCCCACTGTGCAAGAGCGCGCACTTGATCTCCAGTCCAGAATGTCTCTCTGGCTTCCCTCCATGCTGTCTGTTTGTGTCTGTTTCTGCTGCTTAAAGGCGGCGCCCGACCACTTCCTGCTTTTTGTACCTGCTGCAGGCACACCCCTTGTGCGTCCTCAGCCTATTGCTGTCTGTCACCTGGTATTTAACCCAGCTGCTCCAATGAATCCCTGCCTGAGCATTGTGTTTCATTCAGTGTGGTCTTTCACTCTGAATGTGCCAGGTCCCCTTCTGTGTTTGCTTGTCTGCCTATCCTGGAGGCTGTATTTCCAGGCCTGTCTGAACACGCTCCTTGCCTGTTCGTTTCGCCTTCTAGGGGCCGCATACCTAGACCCGCTCCTGTATCTTGTCTGTCCTGTCTGAACACGCTCCTAGCCTGTTCCTCCCGCCTTCTAGGGGCTGCATACCTAGACCCGTTCCTGTATCTTGCCTGTTCCTGTCTGAACACGCTCCTAGCCTGTTCCTTCCGCCTTCTAGGGGCCGCATACCTAGACCTGCTCCTGTATCTTGCTACTGTGTCTGTTCTTGTCTGTATATTCTTCTAGCCTGTTTCCTGTGTTTCTCTATGTCCGTACCTTTCCTTTTTCTGCAGAGTCTGAACTCGTACCTAACTCCTGCTCGTTGTCACGGTACTCCCGTTTGTGAGTTTGTGGTCCACTCGCTACTTCACTGCAAGTACCCTGTGGGTATCTGGTTCTGCCTTTCCCTTCCTATCTGTTCCATGTGAACAGAGCCCTGTCCCCCCTGCTCTGCCTTTGCTCACCGCTCCGGCGGTTCTAGCCTGCTCTGCCTTTGCTCACCGCTCCGGCGGTTCTAGCCTGCTCTGCCTTTGCTCACCGCTCCGGCGGTTCTAGCCTGCTCTGCCTTTGCTCACCGCTCCGGCGGTTCTAGCCTGCTCTGCCTTTGCTCACCGCTCTGGCGGTTCTAGCCTGCTCTGCCTTTGCTCACCGCTCCAGCGGTTCTAGCCTGCTCTGCCTTGCTCACCGCTCCGGCGGTTATAGCCTGCTCTGCCTTTGCTCACCGCTCCAGGCGGCCTCGTCCTGCTCTTCTCTTGCTCACCGCTCCAGGCGGCCTCGTCCTGCTCTACTCTTGCTCACCGCTCCAGGCGGCCTCGTCCTGCTCTACTCTTGCTCACCGCTCCAGGCGGCCTCGTCCTGCTCTACTCTTGCTCACCGCTCCAGGCGGCCTCGTCCTGCTCTACTCTTGCTCACCGCTCCAGGCGGCCTCGTCCTGCTCTACTCTTGCTCACCGCTCCAGGCGGCCTCGTCCTGCTCTACTCTCGCTCACCGCTCCAGGCGGTCTCGTCCTGCTCTGCTCTCGCTCACCACTCTGGGCGGCCTTACTCTGCTGTGTTTGTCCGCCACATCTGTGGTTCTGTTCCTGAGTCCCAGTGTGTACTGGGTCCTATCCCGCCTGTGTTCCTACCTGCTAGTGCCTCCCTGTCTGCACTCTAGCCGTGCTTGCCTGTACCCCCCTGCCTGCATACCCGCCTGCCTGCATACCAGTCGTGCCTGCCTATACCCACCAGTCTGTGTGCTAGCCTAACCTGTCTGTTCCTGTATTCCCCTGTGTGGGTCAACAGCCGTGTCCGGGGTCTGTCCTGGAGTAGCACCTGGTCCCTCTGCTCGGTTCCTCCTTGGTGCACTGGCGTCGTATGCCGTCGTGCGACCCTGGTCGGATCGGGTGAATACCTAGTTACGCCCCTCCAGGCATTCACTCTCCGGCACGGTCCAGTGGAATCACACGCACACGCCGCTCAGCCCGGGCGTGTGCATTACAGTATGCTCAGGCCATGGTTCCCGTTGAGCCCCACGGCCTTCGCTCTCTGAGACGTTTTCCAGCGAACACGTGCATTAAAAATAAATAAATATTTTTTTTTTTCCTTAGCTGAGTTCCAGGCGAATTACGCACCCGTCCAGATGGATCTATCAGCTCTCGTTCCTGCGGATCCGCCACGTTACTATGGGGATCCAAGACAGAGTCGTGCATTTGTGGAGCAATGCATGCTACACTTCAAGTTCTACCCTGTATGTTTTCCCACAGATCGGGCTAAGGTGGGATTCATGATGTCTTACCTAGCGGGTGATGCCTTGAATTGGATCAACCCCCTATGGGAAGCACAGGATCCTATCGTCCTGGACATAATGGCCTTCCTGGTGGCCTTTCTAATGGTCTTCGATGATCCTAACCCAGAGGCTCCTACTGAAGCTTCACTTCCCAATATCCCGGAGCAGCCCCGATGGGTAATGTGTGTGGGTAGCGCAATAGTCCTCCAGCCCAATGAGACTACTGCCCACCCAGAATCCTCACAGGGTGACTACGCTCTCTGGAATACTTCTCCCAACCTCAAGAGGCAGTCCAGATGTGCTAGACGTAGAGGCTAGCCGTCACGCCAGGGTCTGCCCTCCCTGAGACCTCCTGACCCCAACCTTGAAGTCCCTACTGAAGCTTCATCTCCCTGTATCCCGGAGAAGCCCCAACGGGTAATGTGCGTGGGTAGTGCACCAGTTCTCCTGCCTGAAGAGACTGCTGCCCACCCAGAATCCACACCGGAGGACCCCCTGTTGCCTCCTGAATCCCCCGGGTTACCACTTGATGACAATTGGAGAGAGACTTCCCTATACTCTGCACCTGATACCTCGCCCGCTTCGTCCAGTGAGTCCGACCTAGTGTTCTCCGAAGCAGAGGTTACCCCCGAGTCTCTACACCCCTCCAATCAGGCGGAGGATCTCCAGTTGTCCCCTGAACCGTTCGGGGTGCTACCTGGTAGCGAATGGACAGAGACTTTCCTATACTCGGTACCTGATACCTCGGCTCCTTCATCCAGTGAGTCCGACCTAGTGTACTCCGAAGCAGAGGTTACCCATGAGTCTCTTCACCCCTCCGACCTGGCGGAGGACCTCCAGTTGTCTCCTGAGCCCTCCGGGGTGCTACCTGGTAGCGAAAGGTCAGAGACTCTCCTATACTCTGTACCTGATACCTTGCTCGCTTCGTCCAGTGAGTCCAACCTAGTGTACTCCGAAGCAGAGGTTACTTCCGAGTCTCTACACCCCTCCGACCAGGCGGAGGACCTCCAGTTGTCTCCAGAACCCTTCGGGGTGCCACCTGGTGGTGAATGGACAGAGACTTTCCTATATCCTGGATCTGATACCTCGCTCGCTTCGCCTAGTGAGTCCAACCTAGTGTACTCCGAAGCAGAGGTTATTCATGAGTCTCTACACTCCTCCGACCAGGCGGAGGACCTCCAGTTGTCTCCAGAACCCTTCGGGGTGCCACCTGGTGGTGAATGGACAGAGACTTTCCTATACTCGGCACCCGATACCTCGTCTGCTTCGTCCAGTGAGTCCGACCTAGTGTTTTCTGAAGCAGAGGTTACCCCCGAGTCTCTGCACTCCTCTGACCCGGCAGAGGACCTCCAGGTGTCTCCTGAACCCTTCAGGGTGCTACTTGATAGCGAATGGACAGAGACTCTCCTATACTCGGTACCTGATACCTCGCCTGCTTCATCCAGTGAGTCTGAACAACTGTACTCTGAAGTGGAGGTTACCCCCGAGTCTCTGCCCCCCTCCAACCCGGCGGAGGACTTCCAGTTGTCTCCTGAACCCTCTGGGGTGCTACCTGATAATAAGTGGAGAGAGACTTCCTTGTGTGCTGTTCCTGGTACTCCACCCGTTTCGTCTGTTGCTGAGGATGGCTGGATAGGAGGTAGCATCCTAGCTAACCAGATGAGACCAGTTTTTCCTGTGGACAGTGGAAGTGATCTCCTTGAAGTGAAGGATTGGCCCTCGAATTCCCTGCGGAAGATTCTGGCAGGCCTGAAGAAGAGGGGGGCGTAAGGGGGGGGTACTGTAAAATACCTGGCGGCGTCCTTGCATAGTGGTCCATCTCCCACTGTGCAAGAGCGCGCACTTGATCTCCAGTCCAGAATGTCTCTCTGGCTTCCCTCCATGCTGTCTGTTTGTGTCTCTTTCTGCTGCTTAAAGGCGGCGCCCGATCACTTCCTGCTTTTTGTACCTGCTGCAGGCACACCCCTTGTGCGTCCTCAGCCTATTGCTGTCTGTCACCTGGTATTTAACCCAGCTGCTCCAATGAATCCCTGCCTGAGCATTGTGTTTCATTCAGTGTGGTCTTTCACTCTGAATGTGCCAGGTCCCCTTCTGTGTTTGCTTGTCTGCCTATCCTGGAGGCTGTATTTCCAGGCCTGTCTGAACACGCTCCTTGCCTGTTCGTTTCGCCTTCTAGGGGCCGCATACCTAGACCCGCTCCTGTATCTTGTCTGTCCTGTCTGAACACGCTCCTAGCCTGTTCCTCCCGCCTTCTAGGGGCTGCATACCTAGACCTGCTCCTGTATCTTGCTACTGTGTCTGTTCTTATCTGTATATTCTTCTAGCCTGTTTCCTGTGTTTCTCTATGTCCGTACCTTTCCTTTTTCTGCAGAGTCTGAACTCGTACCTAACTGCTGCTCGTTGTCACGGTACTCCCGTTTGTGAGTTTGTGGTCCACTCGCTACTTCACTGCAAGTACCCTGTGGGTATCTGGTTCTGCCTTTCCCTTCCTGTCTGTTCCGTGTGAACAGAGCCCTGTCCCCCCTGCTCTGCCTTTGCTCACCGCTCCGGCGGTTCTAGCCTGCTCTGCCTTTTCTCACCGCTCCGGCGGTTCTAGCCTGCTCTGCCTTTGCTCACCGCTCCGGCGGTTCTAGCCTGCTCTGCCTTTGCTCACCGCTCTGGCGGTTCTAGCCTGCTCTGCCTTTGCTCACCGCTCCGGCGGTTCTAGCCTGCTCTGCCTTTGCTCACCGCTCCGGCGGTTCTAGCCTGCTCTGCCTTTGCTCACCGCTCCGGCGGTTCTAGCCTGCTCTGACTTTGCTCACCGCTCCGGCGGTTCTAGCCTGCTCTGCCTTTGCTCACCGCTCCGGCGGTTATAGCCTGCTCAGCCTTGCTCACCGCTCTGGCGGTTATAGCCTGCTCTGCCTTTGCTCACCGCTCCAGGCGGCCTCGTCCTGCTCTACTCTTGCTCACCGCTCCAGGCGGCCTCGTCCTGCTCTACTCTTGCTCACCGCTCCAGGCGGCCTCGTCCTGCTCTACTCTTGCTCATCGCTCCAGGCGGCCTCGTCCTGCTCTACTTTTGCTCACTGCTCCAGGCGGCCTCGTCCTGCTCTACTCTTGCTCACCGCTCCAGGCGGCCTCGTCCTGCTCTACTCTTGCTCACCGCTCCAGGCGGCCTCGTCCTGCTCTACTCTCGCTCACCGCTCCAGGCGGTCTCGTCCTGCTCTGCTCTCGCTCACCATCTGGGCGGCCTTACTCTGCTGTGTTTGTCCGCCACATCTGTGGTTCTGTTCCTGAGTCCCAGTGTGTACTGGGTCCTATCCCGCCTGTGTTCCTACCTGCTAGTGCCTCCCTGTCTGCACTCTAGCCGTGCTTGCCTGTACCCCCCTGCCTGCATACCCGCCTGCCTGCATACCAGTCGTGCCTGCCTATACCCACCAGTCTGTGTGCCAGCCTAACCTGTCCGTTCCTGTATTCCCCTGTGTGGGTCAACAGCCGTGTCCGGGGTCTGTCCTGGAGTAGCACCTGGTCCCTCTGCTCGGTTCCTCCTTGGTGCACTGGCGTCGTAGGCCGTCGTGCGACCCTGGTCGGATCGGGTGAATACCTAGTTACGCCCCTCCAGGCATTCACTCTCCGGCACGGTCCAGTGGAATCACACGCACACGCCGCTCAGCCCGGGCGTGTGCATTACAGAAGGTTGTTAAAGGCAAACATACTGGTAGACCAAGGAAGACATCAAAGCATCAAGACCGGAAACTTAAAGCAATATGTCTCCAAAACAGGAAATGCACAACAAAACAAATGAGGAACGAATGGGCTGAAACTGGAGTCAATGTCTGTGACCGAACTGTAAGAAACCGCCTAAAGGAACTGGGATTTACATACAGAAAAGCTAAACATAAGCCATCATTAACACCTAAACAGAAAAAAAACAAGGTTACAATGGGCTAAGGAAAAGCAATCGTGGACTGTGGATGACAGGATGAAAGTGATATTGAGTGATGAATCGTGAATCTGCATTGGGATGCGACCAATCAACAACTGGCGCAGCCCGGCCGCGAATTGGCGCCGGATTTGAAACACGCAGGCCACCGTCGGGAGATCAGCGGCGACGCAGCCGGGAGATGACCAGTGCTAGCCAGTCATCTCCCGGCTGCTCGCAGCAGAAGTACCCCGACCGGCGGCCTCGCTCCCCGGTTCTCCTTTCACATTTACCGTCGGGAGGGGCCCCGGGGGGATACATTGGGGGATTAATTTAAAGTAGTGCACAACCCATTTAAACACTGCTTCGCTGATTAGTCGCGCCCGGTCGGCAGCATACATATTCTAGAATACCTGATGCGTTAGAATCGGGCCACCATCTAATATATATATATATATATATATATATATATATATAATATATATATATATATATATATATATATATATATATATATATATACAGTACAGACCAAAAGTTTGGATACACCTTCTCATTTAAAGATTTTTCTGTATTTTCATGACTATGAAAATTGTACATTCACACTGAAGGCATCAAAACTATTATTTACTTAACAAAAAAGTGTGAAACAACTGAAAATATGTCTTATATTCTAGGTTCTTCAAAGTAGCCACCTTTTGCTTTGATGACTGCTTTGCACACTCTTGGCATTCTCTTGGTGAGCTTCAAGAGGTAGTCACCGGAAATGGTTTTCACTTCACAGGTGTGCCCTGTCAGGTTTAATAAGTGGGATTTCTTGCCTTATAAATGGTGTTGGGACCATCAGTTGTGTTGTGCAGAAGTCTGGTGGATACACAGCTGATAGTCCTACTGAATAGACTGTTAGAATTTGTATTATGGCAAGAAAAAAGCAGCTAAGTAAAGAAAAACGAGTGGCCATCATTACTTTAAGAAATGAAGGTCAGTCAGTCCGAAAAATTGGGAAAACTTTGAAAGTGTCCCCAAGTGCAGTTGCAAAAACCATCTAGCGCTACAAAGAAACTGGCTCACATGAGGACCGCCCCAGGAGAGGAAGACCAAGAGTCACCTCTGCTTCTGAGGATAAGTGTAGCGTCGGCGTCCCTGCCTCCTGCTAGGCAGGGACGCTGTTCCCCTCACCTCTCCGCTCCGTGCCCGGCGTCCTCCTCCCGCTCTGCTGGCAGCGCGCGCTCCTTCCCGGCCACGGTGCTTAGGGCGCGCACGCGCGCGCTCCCCCTCTCTTAAAGGGGCCGCGCGCGCCGTCCTAAAGAGTCCCCGGCCAATGGCCGGAGGACTTCACCATATATAAGGCATCTCCTTCAAAATGGAGGTGCCCGAGCAATGTTGTGGCACAGTTCATCACTCTGCTTCAGCCCTCAGGTCCCGTTTCCAGTTACCTGCCAGTTACCTGCCAGTTTCCTGTCTGATACCTGCCAGTCTCGTGTCTACCTGCTACTATTCCTGCGGTCCGACAGTCTGCCTACCTGCCCTGCCAGTCTGTCTATGGATCCTTCTGCCCGCTCACCTGGGAGCGCACATCTGCTACCTGCCTGCTAGCCAACCTGGAGGCTCCGCCGTCACATGCTGTGACCACCTGCCTGTCCAGAGACTCTTGCCCGCTCACCTGGGAGCGCTCACCTGCTACCTGTCTGCTAGCCTACCTGGAGGCTCCGCCGTCACGTGCTGTGACCACCTGCCTGCCCAGAGACTTTTGCCCGCTCACCTGGGAGTGCTCATCTGCTACCTGCCTGTTAGCCTACCTGGAGGCTCTGCCGTCACGTGCTGTGACCACCTGCCTGTCCAGAGACTCTTGCCCGCTCACCTGGGAGCGCTCACCTGCTACCTGCCTGTTAGCCTACCTGGAGGCTCTGCCGTCACGTGCTGTGATCACCTGCCTGTCCAGAGACTCTTGCTCGCTCACCTGGGAGCGTCCACCTGCTACCAGCCTGCTAGCCTACCTGGAGGCTCTGCTGTCACTTGCCGTGACCACCCGCCTGTCAAGAGACTGTCCCGGTCACTTGCTGTGACTCCCTGCCCGTTTACCCAGAGACTGTCCCGGTCACTTGCCGTGACCACCTGCCCGTTTACCCAGAGACTGTCCCGGTCACTTGCCGTGACCACCTGCCCGTTTACCCAGAGACTGTCCCTGTCACTTGCTGTGACTACCTGCCCGTCTTCCCTGGGTGCCACCCGCTTCCTTACAAGGACCGCCCCCTTGTATAGTTGCTCAGAGGTTCCGCCTCCCAGACCCGTTACAATAAGTTTATCTGAGTCACCAGCCTCAGAAATCGCAGGTTAACAGCAGCTCAGATTAGAGACCAGGTCAATGCCACACAGAGTTCTAGCAGCAGACACATCTCTACAACAACTGTTAAGAGGAGACTTTGTGCAGCAGGCCTTTATGGTAAAATAGCTGCTAGGAAACCACTGCTAAGGACAGACAACAGAAGAGACTTGTATGGGCTAAAGAACACAAGGGATGGACATTAGACCAGTAGAAATCTGTGCTTTGGTCTGATGTGTCCGAATTTGAGATCTTTGTTTCCAACCACCGCGTCTTTGTGCGACGCAGAAAAGGTGAATGGATGGACTCTACATGCCTGGTTCCCACCGTGAAGCATGGAGAAGGAGGTGTGATGGTGTGGGGGTGCTTTGCTGGTGAAACTGTTGGGGATTTATTCAAAATTGAAGGCATACTGAACCAGCATGGCTACCACAGCATCTTGTAGCGGCATGCTATTCCATCCGGTTTGCGTTTAGTTGGACCATCATTTATTTTTCAACAGGACAACGACCACAAACACACCTCCAGGCTGTGTAAGGGCTATTTGACCAAGAAGGAGACTGATGGGGTGCTGCGCCAGATGACCTGGCCTCCACAGTCACCAGACCTGAACCCAGTTGAGATGGTTTGGGGTGAGCTGGACCGCAGAGTGAAGGCAAAAGAGCCAACAAGTGCTAAGCATCTCTGGGAACTCCTTCAAGATTGTTGGAAGACCATTTCCGGTGACTACCTCTTGAAACTCATCAAGAGAATGCCAAGAGTGTGCAAAGCAGTCATCAAAGCAAAAGGTGGCTACTTTGAAGAACCTAGAATATAAGACATATTTTCAGTTGTTTCACAGTTTTTTGTTAAGTATATAATTCCACATGTGTTAATTCATAGTTTTGATGCCTTCAGTGTGAATGTACAATTTTCATAGTCATGAAAATACAGAAAAATCTTTAAATGAGAAGGTGTGTCCAAACTTTTGGTCTGCACTGTATATATATATATATATATATGTATGTTGTGGAATACCTATACTAACTCTAAACAAGCAAATCTCTCCCTGACACCTCTCCCTACTCTGCCTGATTCCGGAGTGACTGTGACGAGCATAACGGCGCCCGGTGTTATATACTGCTGATGACGCTGTGTGGCCAGTCAATCAGTATAATGCCCACAACCAACATGGCTACGGCATTACAGTGTGTGGCAGGCAATCCCTGCATGTTCATTGGCTCTCTAAAGAGCGCCAAACATGCAGGGAGTAGACCCGTGCTCCCGCCCGAGCAACTCGGAAATACTTGTCGAGCGCCGAGCATCTCGAGCAGTGAGATGCTCGGGCGAGTACCGAGCAGTGTCGAACACGTTCGCTCATCACTATTAATAATATTTATTTATGGGTACAGTATATTTTTATTTTTTTTTTGATTATTTTCTCATTATTTTTTTTTATATTTTTTTCACTTTCTTACACTTTTACATTTTGTCCCACTATGGGACTTTCATTTTTTGCAGGCTGATCACTTGCATAGCATAGTGATGCAGCAGCAGCAGCATCCTTATGCTATGCAGGCTGTCAGCCCTGAAGACACAAGTTAGGTAGATCATGCACTGTGCATGATATATCTAACTTCCTGATGCCTGGTGACCCGGAAGTCATCATGATGACATCGGGTCACCATGGCACGGGGTCTCCGATCCAAGGTAAGAGGGGGCTCTGCAGTATTTCCAGGTTAATGTACCGGGAGCGGTGCGGGACAGCTCCTGAAACATAGTACCGGATGTCCACTGTCACAATCAGCTGACACCTGGCGGCAATCGCTCCCACACAGCGGGCGATCGCCGGGGCATAATAATATGTACCTGATCAATAACGCCCAAGGTGCAGATACATATTATTACGCCCCACATCAGAAAGGGGTTAAAGCTTGCTTAAAAATGTGGGGGCTAGGTATCAGATTGTCTGGGGTAGTGCATTCCAGAGAACAGCGCAGCATGGGAGAAGTATTTAAGACTGAGGTGCGATGTTTGGATTATGGAGGAACGGAGGGCATGTGTAGAGTGATAGACAGATAGCCCCGTACACCTCGTACACACACTGCTATGCTCTGTACACTTCGTACACGCGCGGCTCCGCTCCGTACACCTTGTTATAGCAGAAGATGAGGCCCCTCAAATTCAAAGACCCCATCTATGCTATATAAGTCTGAAAGTTACTTTAGGTCAAAATAACACAAGCTGTGAATGTTCCTTCTTGAATCAATAATGCGTCCTTGCTAGTCATCAGAATGTATCTGATTAAATGTGTCCGATTGAATGTTTCAACACAAGCACGAGAATAGAAATCAGTCTTTGTGTGCTAAAATTGTATAATCAAACCATATATGGTAAATCCGTTTCCTGCCTTCAGAGTGGATATAAAACCCATGCTTTGTAATAAAGTTTAGAGCTTGTTTGACACACATCCTGTCCTGTGTCTCAGTCTCTCCGAGCTCATAATCCAAAGGATAGAAGACTCAGAATGCAGTGACCACAGCTGGCGCCCGAACAGGGACCTTGAGTTAATCTACCCAGGGGTGCTCGACTGGTCCGAGACGTGGGACGAGTGAAGCTCTCTGTTGGTGATATATACAGCGCTGAGGTAAGAATAACTGTTATATTCTACCTAATTATATCACTGCATAGAAAAGACTCCCTCACCCCCGAGCGGTCGGCTCCCCAGGTAATTCACAGATTGTTGTCTGGCTCAGGTCCCTTTGAACCAGTAGAATTCCCTCAGATCAGTCCTGCCTTCTATCCTTTGGAAAAACTTAAGAATGAAAGTATGGATCCGATGATTGTGTTGTGGGTGTGTCTCGGGATTGGTGTTTTTGGTCTGTTTTTCTGGATGGCGTATAAGTCCTGGAAGGCTAGTAGTGGAATGGTTCAGAAACCTTTGTGGCCCATTGTCTAAGTGACCATTGTCTAAGTGACTGAGGAGTCTACTCTAAGTGAGGAGAACCCAAAAAAATGGGGAACCAAAATGCCAAGGAAGGCATTATAGCCAAAGACTTAGTGGTACGCAGAGAAGGGAAACAGGCACTGATTGGAATTGACAAAATATTGTGTAAAGCGGGAATGAATGAGAATGGAGAGATGAATGGAGAGAAATGGAAATCCTTCTTTAACTGCTATCATGGATGGCTGAAAGATAAGGGTCTGTTGAAGACAGTGGATGTATGGATGATTGCATGCGCTCATTTTAAAGGAAAAATTGAAGAATTAGGAGACGGACGTTACAGACTGACAAAAACCGGAGTGACAGATTTTTCTCTCTGTCCGCTCCCGACGTCACCCAGCTCACCCCCACCCCAGTACCAGAATTCTCAGGAACCCAATTGTTGGGTTTGCCCCAGATGTGGACAGCAGAACCCCTTGACAGTAGACATCTGTGTGCCATGTGGAGGACCGAGACCCCACCAAGCTAGTCTATTCCCAATGAGGACGGTAGTTGTGCGAGGAGCAGCAGCAGCAGCGGGGGGGGGACGCAGTTGTTCCAGGTCAGGAAGCTCGCACAATGTTAATGTATAGACCATGGAGTCCTTCAGAGCAGTTGGCGTTGATCTCCCAGCTCCAGACCCATCCCAGTCCCCTATGGGTTTCGCTAGAATGATCACCACCATACAGGATACGTACCATGCCACTAGAATAGATCTGCAAGGGGTAATTAAGGGGAAATTGGCAGATGAAGCTCAGTATGACAGACTGACGGACAAAACTTATAAACAATATGACAATAGAACAGGCCCTGATGTAGCGGAGGCTAATGATGCAGCAGCCGGGGTTCTGTACGTAAAAGCGTTGGTAAAAGCATGTAAAGACAGGCAAGCAGAAAAGCAAGTTACACTAGAAGATAGAGTGCAGGGGAAGGAGGAAGATCCTAAGGATTATTTCAATGCATTAAAGAAAACCTGGTCAGAAATGGGGTTCAACCCCAGAAATAAGACTAGTGAGAGGGTATTAGCAAGTGCTTTCATGAAGGAGAAGGAGATTGCAGAGAAGGTAAAAGCAAGAAGACCGGACTGGAGATCAGTGAAGGCAGAAGATTTAGCTAGAATAGCTCAGGGGGCACAGCATGACATAGGGCAGGCAAAAAGAGCTGCCAAAATACACATAGTTGAGACGACCCCCAGAAACAACAGAGGCATAGGACGGACTGAAGGAGGAGGACAGAAACTGTGTTACGGATGTAAAAAGCCTGGACATTTTAGAAAGGACTGTAGGACCAACCCGTATCCAAATGCTCAGAGTACGGATCCTCCAGCCAAGCAAACAACGCCCCCATAGGATGAAGGTAGCTTGCACATGAACCCCTCATCTCCTTACCCCCAACTCCCAGTTGTATAGTTCAGGTGAACCTACCAGGGGGACATGAAATCGATTTCCAAGTAGATACGGGGGCCGACAATTCAGTAATTACGCAAGGTGATTGGCCATACACTGACACTGATTTTTCACATCATGTCATTGCCACCCCCTTCAATTCCCTGTCTGTCCTGCTCCCTGTCACTAAGAGAATTCCCCTGCAAATTCAAGGAGCTACTGTACATAGCCAGCTCATGGTATCGCCCCGAGGCCAATGTAATCTATTGGGAAATGATGTGTTGTCCCAATTACAAGCACATATTGAGTATCATCCCGATGGCACTGTCACGATGACCCCAGGTTTAAAACCAAGTACCCTTTGCAAAATTATGTCACTAGATCTTGCCAGCATAGAAGAGACAAATGAGTTTCCCCCGATATTGGAGCATGCTGTGCCACATGATTTTTGGGCCTCAGACCAAACAGATGTTGGTAGGTTAAGAGTTCAACCAGTAATGGTAAAATTAAAACCAGGAGCAATCTTGCCTCAACAGAAGCAGTATCCCCTTAACTCGGCTCAGGAGAATGCCATAGCCCAGCAAGTCCAAAAATTACTACAGAGGGGAGTCCTAGTCAAAACCCAGTCCCCTTGCAATACTCCCCTGTTCCCAGTAAAGAAAAAGAGCGTGTCAGGACAACCAGCCGCATATAGAATGGTCCATGACCTCCAGTTGGTTAACAAAGCCACAGAACTTCTAACACCAGTTGTGCCCAACCCGCATACTCTTGTGTCACAGATACCTTCTAACTCTCTTTGTTTTTCAGTGGTCGATTTGGCAAATGCATTTTTCAGTGTACCATTACATCCTGACTGCCAGTACTTGCTTGCTTTCACATTCCAGGGTAGTCAATATACATGGACAGTGCTGCCACAGGGTGCCCAGAATTCACCCACAATGTACACTGCAAGTCTGCAGGAAATACTGGAGGGATGGTCTGAACCACATATCGTTGTTCTGCAATATGTCAATGACCTGCTCATTTGTGCCTCCTCCAGGAAACAATGTCATAGTCCAACTATATCGCTTATGTTGTTTCTCTATCACGCTGGCTGCAAGGCATCGAAAGATAAGCTTCAGTTTTGTAAATCTTCAGTCACCTGTTTGGGACATTGCATTACACCAGGAGCTCGTCATTTAACAAATGCACGCAAACAAGCAGTACAGGCATTCACAGTCCCCATTAATGTTGCAGCCCTCAGAACTTTTCTTGGACTTGTCTCCTATTGCAGACAGTGGATTCATGCTGTCTCTATTTTGATGCAGCCCCTCTATGACTGTCTTACTCCAACACCTTTTGTACTAACACCAGAGGCAATAGACTGTTTTTATTCTCTCAAAAAACGTATTTTGGCTGCTCCAGCTTTGGGTACCCCTAATTATGAGCTCCCATTTACTCTGTATCTTCATGAACAAGCCGGACATGCAGCAGGAGTTTTAACTCAAACACACGGTGATAATCAGAGACCTGTTGCCTATTAGTGGCAGATAAGACGCGGTAGCCAGAGGTGCACCATCCTGTGTACGTGCTCTGCATGCTGTTGGACTATTACTCCATAAATCCGCAGACATTGTTCTTGACCACCCGCTCACCGTTCTAACACCTCATGATGTCTACACTATATTGAACCAAGTGCAACCCGCTCACCTCTCAGCAGCACGTCACCTTAGGTTACAATGTGCACTGTTAATGCCTCCCAATGTTTCTTTACAGAGGTGTGCTACCCTGAATCCAGCAACTTTGCTACCTCTCTCGGATCTGAAGGAGGGGTCAGGTACTGCGCTTTATAAGGAAAATCCAAGAGAGGAAGTTCCTCATGACTGTGTACAAATAATGGCACAAGAAACGGCAGGTTTACCTACTATATTTGAACATGAATTACAAAATGCAGATTTTGAATTTTTTGTAGATGGATCCCGTCATGAGGACGATTCAGGTACTTTCCATACTGGATATGCAGTTGTCTCCCTCAATGCAGTAATCAAGGCAGAACCAATGCTCCCACACCAATCGGCTCAAGAAGCTGAACTTAGGGCTCTAACCTAGGCCTGTAAACTAGTGGAAGGTAGTATTGTTAACATTTACACAGATTCTAGGTACGCATTCAGTATAGCGCATGATTTTGGTCCCATATGGAAGTCAAGAGGTTTCCTGACGGCAGCAGGACACCCCATTAAGAATGCTGATGCGGTCCAGCAGTTAATTGATGCACTACAACTACCCAAAAAGGTAGCTGTCATAAAGGTAAGAGCACATACCAGACGCACCGACCAGGTGAGCAGAGGTAACGAGATGGCAGATGTAGTGGCAAAAACAGCAGCCTGTAAGCCACAACAAGGGTCAACAGTACGTCATTTAAGTGCCCCTAAAAACCCCTTTGTGTCGGAGGACATCTTATCCCAAATGCAGGCTCAGGCTCAAAAGGAGGAGGTTGATAAGTGGTTAAAGGAAGGTGCATGCCTGAATGAAGCAAATGGGGTATGGGGGAAAGGGACACGACGATGCCTTCCAAGGGCACTGTACCCAGCAGCTGCCCAGATGCTACATGGGCCAACACACCAATCTAAAACGGCTGTGATGAGTGTGATGCAGAAACATTGGGTGGCACCAGGATTCTCCACCTGCATTGAAAACCTGGTACAAGGGTGCATGATATGTGCTACACATAATCAGGGTAGAGTAGTTAAAACACCACCCAAACACACCCCCGGCCCCTCTATCCATTCCAGTGACTGCAAATTGATTATATTCAGCTGCCAAAGTCAGGATCATGGGAATATGTGTTGGTCTGTATTGATTTGTTCTCAGGATGGCCAGAGGCTTTCTCGATTGCCAAAGCCACGGCTGCAGCAACCGCAAAGAAACTGCTTGCGGAGGTGGTCTGCAGGTATGGGGTACCAGAGGTAATTGAGAGTGACAGAGGTACACACTTCACAGGTGAAATAATGAATGAAGTCATGTCAGCTCTAGGAATTCAACAAGCATTCCACACCCCATATCACCCGCAAAGTAGTGGTAAAGTGGAAAGACTGAATGGGACATTGAAATTAAAAATTCAGAAAGCCATGGCTGAGACAGGAAAACCATGGCCGGACTGTTTACCGCTTGCTCTGTTTTCAGTAAGATACACGCCTAATAGAAAGACTGGACTCTCTCCATATGAGATATTGTTTGGCAACGTACCCAGCCTAGGGTGTTTCTATCCGCAAGCATTAGAATTGAATAACCATGTGCTAAGTTCCTACGTGAGGGCTTTACACAAAGAGATTAAGCAAGTACATGATAATGTCTTCAGTTCTCTTCCAGATCCAGATCAAGACTCTAGCAGCCATACGCTGCAACCTGGAGACTGGGTGGTTGTAAAAAGACACGTGAGGAAAAGCCTAGATCCACGGTTTGACGGACCCTTTCAAGTTCTGCTGACCACAAGCACAGCCGTTAAGCTAGAGGGAAAAGAGACCTGGATCCACGCGTCCCATTGCAAAAAGATACTAGGAGAACCAGCAGGCAAAGAATGAAGACATTGTTTATACTTACCTGCATCCTTGCGACCACAGGTGCATGGACTAGGTTGAGCACCACAGATGGAGACGACAGATTCATTAAACACCATCTTGCTCTAATCGATGGACTAAAGGAGCAAAGCCAGACCATTGCTAATTGTTGGATATGTACACATGCCCCTTTGACGTCCACTAGCATACCCTTTCTCGCTGTCCCAGTCTCATGGGAAGAGATAAACTTTTGGGTGAACTGTTCAGATACTTGGGCCAATAATGCCACACAGAGACTGTGGAATACCACTGTTAGGATTCCCGTAGTAGGATGGACAAAATTTCCCTGGTGGCAGGGAACCTGACGGGTCAAATAATTCCCAGGTTGTATATAGCATTTAAAGGAGGGGAGTGGGTACCTCGTAACAAAACAAAAATTACTGATCTAGGGAAAATACCTGAACAAGGATTGAAAATAAGTTTTAATGCCACTTCAGGAAGCAGTGATGCCTTTAAACCTTCCCTGTTGGAAAAGATATCTACACACTTCTAATTGGGTGAATAATGTTTATTTTAAAAACGGGACAAGTGATACCTGTGCCAAAATACCTGGCAATCTACAGTGTAATGAAAGCTCAAGTTATCAGAAAGGTACACCTACGTGTGGCAATCCTGATGCTGGCTATTGTTCCCCTATAGGTCAAGTGCCTGGGTGGTGTATGATATCAAATATTTCTAAGTTTGTTGATTTAGTTCACCATCTAATACTGCAACATTCAGCATTATGGAATCTCCACTTATCCATGTATTGGGTATGTGGAGACAAGGCTTTCAAGTGGCTCCCAGTAGGAGTAACAGGAACTTGTACTTTAGCCAGATTGACACCCGCAACTTATATTGTTACTCCAGACTAGCTAGATCCTTTGTCTATCCCAAAACATACACTGCATAAGCGATCAGCAGACAATAAAGAAAGACCAAGTGGGAGACCCCATATAGTTCAAATGGGAGGGGTAAACAAATTTTTCAGTGCATTGTTTATATACCCTATGTTGACACAAATGTGGGATAAGTTGGTAGAAGCTACGGACTATCTTGATGATCAGATTTGGGATATTTTAGAAGTAGTTAACGGATCTCTTGCAGTACAGAATCAATTGATTATTGTCACGAACCAACATACCCTTGTACTAGATTATTTAACAGCAGCACAAGGAGGGATGTGCCAGATAATAGGGCCCGCATGCTGTCAGTATGTAGACAATTCTAGTGTATTGACGCTGAAACATAAGTTAGAGGACGTTGTAAAATTAAGGAAGCTTTATGATGAGGCCAACCTTAAGAACCAGGATTCCTGGTGGGCAAACACCTTTTCCTTTCTAAATCCTGCTAATTGGTTTAAAGGTATCGGTGGGTGGTTGGCTGGTATAGTGCAAGCTATTTTACAGGTTTTGCTAATGTGTCTTGCGGTTTATTTGGTTTTTAAGCTTTTTCTAATGTGTATTCAGCGGTGTACTAAAAGAAAATATAGAGAAACATATTGATAAATGAAGGAACAAAAGGATGGAATGTTATAGCAGAAGATGAGGCCTCTCAAATTCAAAGACCCCATCTATGCTATATGAGTCTGAAAGTTACTTTAGGTCAAAATAACACCAGCAGTGAATGTTCCTTCTTGAATCAATAATGCGTCCTTGCTAGTCATCAGAATGTATCTGATTAAATGTGTCTAATCAAATGTGTCCGATTGAATGTTTCAACACAAGCACGAGAATAGAAATCAGTCTTTGTGTGCTAAAATTGTATAATCAAACCATATATGGTAAATCCGTTTCCTGCCTTCAGGGTGGATATAAAACCCATGCTTTGTAATAAAGTTTAGAGTTTGTTTGACACACATCCTGTCCTGTGTCTCATCTCTCCGAGCTCGTAATCCAAAGGATAGAAGACTCAGAATGCAGTGACCACAGTATATAGACAAGTCCACCCCACACAGCATACGGTATATAGACAAGTCCCCCCCACACAGCATACGGTATATAGACAAGTCCCCCACACACAGCATACGGTATATAGACAAGTCCCCCCCCCACAGCATACGGTATATAGACAAGTCCCCCACACACAGCATACGGTATATAGACAAGTCCCCCACACACAGCATATGGTATAAAGACAAGTCCCCCACACACAGCATATGGTATAAAGACAAGTCCCCCCCACACAGCATACAGTATATAGACAAGTCCCCCACACACAGCATACGGTATATAGACAAGTCCCCCCCCACACAGCATACAGTATATAGACAAGTCCCCCACACACAGCATACAGTATATAGACAAGTCCCCCACCCACAGCATACGGTATATAGACAAGTCCCCCCCACACAGCATACAGTATATAGACAAGTCCCCCACACACAGCATACAGTATATAGACAAGTCCCCCAAACACAGCATACGGTATATAGACAAGTCCCCAATACACAGCATACAGTATATAGACAAGTCCCCCACACAGCATACGGTATATAGACAAGTCCCCCACACACAGCATACAGTATATAGACAAGTCCCCCAAACACAGCATACGGTATATAGACAAGTCCCCCATACACAGCATACAATATATAGACAAGTACCCCACACAGCATACGGTATATAGACAAGTCCCCCACACACAGCATACAGTATATAGACAAGTCCCCCATACACAGCATACGATATATAGACAAGTCACCCACACACAGCATACAGTATATAGACAAGTCCCCCACACACAGCATACGGTATATAGACAAGTCCCGCACACACAGCATACGGTATATAGACAAGTCCCCCACACACAGCATATGGTATAAAGACAAGTCCCCCACACATAGCATACAGTATATAGACAAGTCCCCCACACACAGCATACGGTATATAGACAAGTCCCCCACACACAGCATACGGTATATAGACAAGTCCCCCACACACAGCATACGGTATATAGACAAGTCCCCCACACACAGCATACAGCATATAGACAAGTCCCCCACACACAGCATACGGTATATAGACAAGTCCCCCACACACAGCATACGGTATATAGACAAGTCCCCGATACACAGCATACGGTATATAGACAAGTCCCCGACACACAGCATATGGTATATAGACAAGTCCCCCACACACAGCATACGGAATATAGACAAGTCCCCCACACACAGCATACGGTATATAGACATGTCCCCCCCACACAGCATATGGTATATAGACAAGTCCCCCCCACACATCATACGGTATATAGACAAGTCCCCCACACACAGCATACGGTATATAGACAAGTCCCCCATACACAGCATACAGTATATAGACAAGTCCCCCACACACAGCATACGGTATATAGACAAGTCCCCCCCACACAGCATATGGTATATAGACAAGTCCCTCATACACAGCATACGGTATATAGACAAGTCCCCCCCACACAGCATACGGTATATAGACAAGTCCCCCACACACAGCATACGGTATATAGACAAGTCCCCCACACACAGCATACAGTATATTGACAAGTCCCCCATACACAGCATACGGTATATAGACAAGTCAGCCACACACAGCATACGGTATATAGACAAGTCCCCCACACACAGCATACAGTATATAGACAAGTCCCCCCCACACAGAATACAGTATATAGACAAGTCCCCCACACACAGCATACGATATATAAACAAGTCCCCCATACACAGCATACGGTATATAGACAAGTCACCCCCACACAGCATACAGTATATAGACAAGTCCCCCACACACAGCATACGATATATAGACAAGTCCCCCACCTCCCACACACGGTATACAGACAAGTCCCCACCACACACACACAGCATACAGTATATAGACAAGTCCCCACCACACACACACATCATACGATATATAGACAAGTGCATAGCTGTGCTAGGGTAGGAGTGGGAGGAGCCTTCCTTCTCTTGTCACTGCTGGCCCTGCAGTGGAGCCCACCGGGGAATTCCCCAGCAGGCCAGTCCGAGCCTGGTCACATGCTGACTAGAGTCTCAGACACCTATGTGAGTTGCCCACTGATAGAAGTGGATGAGAATCTAGTCGGCATTTGACCTCAACTATTACATCATAACACCGGCTTTATCTTTTTAAAGCTTTGTAACCTTTACTCACTTTATGAATCAGCCACAGATAAAACTCAATAAGGATGGGTTGCTACTGTGTGCAATTTGCCAGCCAGCCCAGAACAGCGGTGACCTGAGCCGACAGCAGCGACTTGCGTAGACTGTGGCCACCTGAGCCAACAGTGGCATTTAAATTGAGCTATCGCCAGGAAATGGATGACAATGGCAGTCAGGGGAATGGTGAAGGCCTGCATGGCTGCCATCTTGGTACTCCTGTGAAGTTCATCCACAGTCTGGACTTAATCTTATAAACTGTATACTGCATTACTAGAGGATTACTGTATATAGAATAAGCAGTCAAGAGATCGCAGATTCAAGTGCCCTAAGGGGACATAAAAAAATAAAGTAAAAATGGAAAGAAAAGAAAAAAGTTTTACAAAGGAAAAAAAATAAACAAAAATGTTAAATCACCCCTTTTTCCCCGAGGTAAAAAAAAATAAATTAAAAAAGAAACATTTTATATTGTCATGTCTGTAAAAGTCCGACCTATCAAAGCCCAAATTATTTAAACCGCACGTTAAATAGCAGAAAAATAAATTAAGAAGTCAGAATTGCCGTATTATGGTGTCACCAAACAGTAATAAATAACCCGGTATTGTGTCACCATTTTGTGAGGCCCTGCATTTGTTCCATGCTTCTGCTGATGAATCTGGGCGAGGTTCGCTTTCTGCTCGCCGACCTGCGGGGGTTATTGATGCCATTCTCTGCTGTCTACAAACTTTTCATCTCTTTTTGATGCATTTTTTGGGAGGTAAAATTACCCCAAAAGAAAAAAAAATTGGGTGTTTAGATTATCTTTGCTGTTGGGCATTTGCTGTAGGGGTTAATATATTTATGATGTGATAGATCGGACTTTTTGTCAGTGTGTCAATACTAAATAAATATATATATATATAATCTTTTAGTCTTGCTTTGTATTGACAAATGGAGGTAGGAAATTTAAAAGGATTTTTTTTCTATATATAAATTTCAATTTTAATACTTTTCTATCACATTATTTTTTGGTCCCGTTGGGCAACTTGAACCAAAAATCCACAACTCATTGGAATTGCGACACATAAATTCTGCAGATGTCGGGAAGGGGATAAAGAGAATAAAGCAACTTTGCAGAATGCTTCCGTTTTGTGTACACAGCTCCTGTGCTGACGTAGTGTTCTCTTTTGCTTACTCACCATCGGGCATCCCGGCGCACTATGGGCCTCCCGCCTGCTCAGGGCCCCGGCCGGCACAATACTTACCTCTTCCCGTGCCCTAGACACTAGAATGTATGGGATCTTTCCAGGTATGATGTCATTTCCGGGGGCGTGTTCTAGTTCAGCACCAGACGCCAGAGTCTCATGCAGAGACAGAGCTGCCGGTGAAGCTGCAGGAAGAGGTCAGTATCCTAAGCTGAGAAACAGGAGATTGTTCTATTAATTGCTGGTCTGATGTCTTTTCTTCTTGTTGTTTTTGGGGTGAGGGGGCTTGATACTTGCGAGTGAGGGATTTGGGGGGGTTAATGCTGGAGGGCAGTCTGGTGGGGTTAATTAATGCTTGTGGAGATCTTAGGGGGCTCTGGGGAATAATGCAGGGATAATGTGTGCTTGTGGGGGCCCTAAGGGGATGCTGTGGGCTTGTGAGGGCTCTGGGGGGGGATGCTGCGGGCTTGTGGGGGCCCTAAGGGGGATTTTGCGGTCTTGTGGGGGCTCTGGGGGGGATGCTGCGAGCTTATGTGGCCCTGGGGGAGATGCTGCGGGCTTGTAGGGCCCTGGGGGGGATGCTGTGGGCTTGTGGGTGCTCTGGGGGGGATTCTGCGGGCTTGTGGGGCCCTGGGGGGGATGCTGTGGGCTTGTGGGGGCCCTGGGGGGGATGCTGTGGGCTTCTGGGGCCCTGGGGGGGATGCTGTGGGTTTGTGGGGGCCCTTGGGGGGATACTGTGGGCTTGTGGGTGCTCTGGGTGGGATGCTGCGGGCTTGTGGGGCCCTGGGAGGGATGCTGTGGGCTTGTGGGTGCTCTGGGGGGGGGGGTGCTGCAGGCTTGTGGGTGGTCTGGGGGGGATGCTGTGGGCTTGTGGGTGCTCTGGGGGGGGATCCTGCGGGCTTGTGGGTGCTCTGGGGGGGATGCTGCGGGCTTGTGGGGGCTCTGGGGGGGATGCTGCAGGCTTCTGGGTCCTCTGGGGGGGGGGTGCTGCAGGCTTGTGGGGGCCCCGGGGGTATGCAGCCGGCTTGTGGGCGCCCCGGGGAGGATGCAGCGGGCTTGTGGGGCCTCTGTATGGGGTCCAGTCTGCATATGGCATTACATGGGGACCAGGCAGTATTCTCTATGGTGAATTATATGGGATCCAGTATTTTGTATTGAGCATTATATAGGACTCATAATACTGTATGGAGGACTATGTGGTGCCATAACACTGTATGGAGGACTATACTGTCCGGTCTGCACTGTGCGCTGTGAGGATTCACCGGTTTCTGAGCTATTGTAGAATTTACAGTAGATATCACTCATGAAATGTAAGAAGTCAGTGAAATGTTTGGCATTGTACTATATCTATATCTATAATTTCTCTGCTGTATCTGTGCATCATGAATGGTTGGATGTGTTAAAGGGGCCACTGAGACTCTTTCGCCCGGGGCCCACGAAAACCTGGAGGAGGGAGCATCATGTGACACTCCCTCTCCCATCATTCCTCCTCTGCGTCTGACGCAGCGGCATGATGACGCGCCACGCTGTGTCAGACAGTGGAGCTGGCAGCTGCTGAGGTGATCAGCTGCAGAGACTGAAGCAGCGGGGAACGAGGAGCGGTAAGTATGTATTTATTTATAAATCAGTGTGTACTGATAATACTGGAGGACTGGGGCTGCATTTTACCCTACGGGTGGGGGGCTGCATTTTACCCTACGGGTGGGGTGGGGGGGGGGGCTGCATTTTACCCTATGGGGGAATGCATTATACAGAGTGGAGATCCATGGCGAGTGTCTTATACTGTGTGGAGGACCATGGGGGAGTGCATTATACTGTGTGGAGGACCATGGGGGAGTGCATTGTACTGTGTGGAGGACCATGGGGGAGTGCATTGTACTGTGTGGAGGACCATGGGGGAGTGCATTATACTGTGTGGAGGACCATGGGGGAGTGCATTATACTGTGTGGAGGACCATGGGGGAGTGCATTATACTGTGTGGAGGACCACGGGGAGTGCATTGTACTGTGTGGAGGACCACGAGGGAGTGCATTATACTGCGTGGAGGACCACGAGGGAGTGCATTATACAGCGTGGAGGACCACGAGGGAGTGCATTATACTGCGTGGAGGACCATGGGGACTGTATTATACTGCGTGGAGGACCATGGCGAGTGCCTTATACTGTGTGGAGGACCATGGCGAGAGTCTTATACTGTGTGGAGGACCATGGGGGAATGCATTGTACTGTGTGGAGGACCATGGGGGAGTGCATTGTACTGTGTGGAGGACCATGGGGGAGTGCATTGTACTGTGTGGAGGACCATGGGGGAGTGCATTGTACTGTGTGGAGGGCCATGGGGGAGTGCATTGTACTGTGTGGAGGACCATGGGGGAGTGCATTGTACTGTGTGGAGGACCATGGGGGAGTGCATTATATTTAAACCAGTAAGTACTGACAATACTGAAGGACTGGGGCTGCATTTTATCCTACGGGTGGGGTGGGTGGGGGGGGCTGCATTTTACCCTATGGGGGAATGCATTATACAGAGGGGAGATCCATGGCGAGTGTCTTATACTGTGTGGAGGACCATGGGGGAGTGCATTATACTGTGTGGAGGACCATGGGGGAGTGCATTGTACTGTGTGGAGGACCATGGGGGAGTGCATTGTACTGTGTGGAGGACCATGGGGGAGTGCATTATACTGTGTGGAGGACCACGGGGAGTGCATTGTACTGTGTGGAGGACCACGTGGGAGTGCATTATACTGCGTGGAGGACCACGAGAGAGTGCATTATACAGCGTGGAGGACCACGAGGGAGTGCATTATACTGCGTGGAGGACCATGGGGACTGTATTATACTGCGTGGAGGACCATGGCGAGTGCCTTATACTGTGTGGAGGACCATGGCGAGAGTCTTATACTGTGTGGAGGACCATGGGGGAATGCATTGTACTGTGTGGAGGACCATGGGGGAGTGCATTGTACTGTGTGGAGTACCATGGGGGAGTGCATTGTACTGTGTGGAGGGCCATGGGGGAGTGCATTGTACTGTGTGGAGGGCCATGGGGGAGTGCATTGTACTGTGTGGAGGACCATGGGGAAGTGCATTGTACTGTGTGGAGGACCATGGGGGAGTGCATTATACTGTGTGGAGGACCACGGGGAGTGCATTGTACTGTGTGGAGGACCACGTGGGAGTGCATTATACTGCGTGGAGGACCACGAGGGAATGCATTATACTGTGTGGAGGACCACGAGGGAGTGCATTATACTGCGTGGAGGACCATGGGGACTGTATTATACTGCGTGGAGGACCATGGCGAGTGCCTTATACTGTGTGGAGGAGCATGGCGAGAGTCTTATACTGTGTGGAGGACCATGGCGAGTGCATTGTACTCTATGGAGTATGTAGAGGTGTGGGGCGGTTGGGGGATCATACTGTGTTGGTGTCATCATACTTTACCCTGGGAGTTGAGGTCGGGTACAGTGGGGTCATTATACTGTGCATATGGAGGAATTCACCATGAGGGTATCATACCGTGTTTGGGGGGCACTTTTGTTGGCACCACACTTTATGGGCAATGAAAAAGGGATCTAGGACTTCAGCAGGAGGAAAATTACTATGTAAAGGCTAGAAGGTTGTGAGATCTGCTCTTCTGTGACTCCGACAATTATTTACATTTTTAAAAAAAATTTTTTGGGGGGCCCAATTAGAACTTCTGCTATGGGGCCCCATGATTCCTATGTACGCCCCTGATTGTACCAAATCCTCAGCTGTGCAGGTACTAAGGATATGGACACTCAGATATTTTGGGCTAAATATATACATACAAATATTTTTTCAATAACGTTTCATAAACAATTTGGCTTTTTTATTTCCTTTGCATTGCTAGTTGCAGAATGAGCTCACTGAGAATTTATCAGTGAGCTCATTCTGACCTTCTCTGTGCTGATTATGTTCACAGACCAGCATGAAAGTTGGGCTGATCTCTGATTCAGTCATAAATCATCACAGAAATAAAAGAGCTGGAAACTCCACATCATAAGGAGCTCACTGACTGAATCTCAAGTTAACTCATTCTGCAGCCATCAATGTGCTGCTGGGAAACAAAAAGCTGGTAAAGGCCGAACAGAGCAAATGTTACATGAAGCAAAATAGTAAAAAGTCTTTTTAGAGCAATATACATGTATTTAAAGGGATTGTCCGGTGTGAAGCTGAAGGCCTGCAGTCATCTGTGTGACTCTCTGTGACTGCAGACTTGTAATCCTCACATCATGTAGACTGCGCGCTGCCAGCATTATTCTCAGCCAGAGATGGCAGAAGCCCCTGTATCATGTGTACAGGAATTGTGCCCCCTCTCCCCGAGGAGCAGCAGTGCCTCGTCCTCCAGATACATGAGGGTCCCATCGGGGAGATCCGCATGTACCGGCCATGATGTCATCTCCATGGATACGGCATCAATGTGCAGAGCAGAAGACCCCTGTAAGGGAGAGCTCAGACGTGGGGGGATTGATGTGGATGTGAGGAGCAGATCCCCCCATAGTCACAGATTATCGCACAATACATGTGGCCTTGCACAGGAAAAACTGTGAGGAAAGAAGAAATCAGATTTCTTACAATATAGAATAATGTCCTCCTGCCCTCGCTCATGTCCAGTATTATTTATCCCCTGACCTTTTGGGTGGGGAACCCCTCCTGAGCCCCCTCCATTATATAGGAGCCATATATCTGCTCCATTACTGGCAGAAGGTAAGGAGCCAATCACACTGCACGGCTTCTACTTCCTGCTCTAAGCCCCGCCCACCTGCCTTCCCTTGAGATCTCCATGACAACCCTTGTGTGACTACAGTGACAGGCCACGCCCCCGAGGATTCTGATCAGTGCGGATGTCTCCATATTGCTGAGGACTGTGAGCGGCTGATGGGCGGAGCCAGCAGCGATGTGAGGGGCGGAGCCAGCAGCGATATGAGGGGCGGAGCCAGCAGCAATGTGAGGGGCGGAGCCAGCAGCGACATGAGGGGCGGAGCCAGCAGCGACATGAGGGGCGGAGCCAGCAGCGATGTGAGGGGCAGAGCCAGCAGCGATATGAGGGGCGGAGCCAGCAGCGACATGAGGGGCGGAGCCAGCAGCAACATGAGGGGCGGAGCCAGCAGCGATATGAGGGGCGGAGCCAGCAGCGACATGAGGAGCGGAGCCAGCAGCGACATGAGGGGCGGAGCCAGCAGCGATATGAGGGGCGGAGCCAGCAGCGATATGAAGGGCGGAGCCAGCAGCGACATGAGGGGCGGAGCCAGCAGCTACATGAGGGGCGGAGCCAGCAGCGACATGAGGGGCGGAGCCAGCAGCGACATGAGGGGCGGAGCCAGCAGCGACATGAGGGGCAGAGCCAGCAGCGATATGAGGGGCGCTCACAGCACTGACAGGAGCAGGTGTGTGTGCAGCCAGTTCCTCTGCTGTGGGTGTTGTGGTGTGTGAGCTTCGCCGTGTATATAATATATACAGAGTTGAAATCAGAAGTTTCCATACACTGTATAAATAGACACATCTGCAGGTTTTTCTCAATATCTGACATGAAATCAGAATAAACCTTTCCCATTTTAGGTCAATTAGGATTACCATAATTTTTAATATTTGCAAAATGCCAGAATAATAAGAGAGAGAGAGAATGCTTTAGGACATTTTTATTACTTACTGCTAAGTCAAAAGTTTACCTCTTTCCCTCTCCTCATTCATTGGGAGTGGGGCGCGGAGGATGCTGGGTGGGACGCGCGGGGTAACCCCCGCCCACAGCCCAGCATCCACCGCGGGGTCCGCGACACTAATGTCACCCCTCATTTGACGTGACATCGGCGGAAGAAAGAGCCGGCTGCAGCCGGGAGGTCACGTGATGCCTGTGAGGGGCGCTATCGCCAGTCCCTCCTACAGGAAATCAACCCCACATGATGCTGCCACCCCCATGTTTCACAGTTGGGATGGTGTTCTTAGGCTTCCAAGCTTCTCCTTTTTCCTTACAAAAGTAACGATGGTCACTATGCCCAAAAAGTTCAATTTTAGTTTCATCAGACCACGGGACATGTCTCCAAAAATTAAGGTCTTTGTTCCTGTGTGCATTTGCAAACATTAATCTGGCTTTTTTATCTTTCTTTTGGAGTAATGGCTTCTTCCTGGCACAGTGGCCTTTCAGCTTATATTGATACAGTACTCATTTCACTGGGGATATTGACACAATCTTATCAGCTTCCCCTGTCATCTTCACAAGATCTTTTGCTTTTGTCCTTGATATGCACATATCGGACCAAAGCACGTTCATCTCTGGGACACAGAATCCGTCTCCTTCCTGAGCGGTATGATGGCTGGACATTCCCATCTTGTTTGTACTTGCATATAATTGTTTGTACAGATTAACGAGACACCTTCAGGTATCTTGAAATTGTACCCAAGGATGAGCCAGACTTGTGCAAGTCCACAATTCTCTTCCTGATATCTTGGTTGATTTATTTAGACTTTCCCATGATGCTACACAAAGAAGCAGTGTGTTTCAGGTGTGCATTAAAATACATCCACTGGTGTGTCTCTAATTAACTGAGATGTTGCCAAAAAAGCTATCAGAAGTTTCCAAACACATGACATCATCATATGGGCAGTCCAGAATTTTTTAAAGGTATAGCAATATTAGTGTATGTAAACTTATGACTTTGCAGTAAGTAATAAAAATGCTTTAAAACATTCTCTCTCTCTCTTATTATTATTCTGGCATTTGGCAAATCTTAAAAATTATGGTAATCCTAATTGACCTAAAACGGGAAGATTTATTCTGATTTCATGTCAGATATTGAGAAAAACCTGCAGATGTGTCTTTTTATTGTTATGATCTGCAACAAGTACTAAGGAAAGAAAGGAGAAAGCTGTCCCTACAGTAAGACTAAGCTGAATCCCTACGATGTAGCGGGCTGCCTGTTCCTAGCGAACAGACCCGCCTTAGTCCTCGGCTAGTCTGAACGAAGACCTATAGCATAAAGGAGAGGGGTCCCTAAAAGAACTAAGGACTGGAACAAAAATGGGACACCTCCTAAACAGAGAAGTTGTTACAGAACACAAAAAGATAAACTGACAAAAAGGTACTAGAGGTCCCAGAAGGACCAAGCGAACTGACAGAGAAAGGCACAGAAGCACCTGGCTAGCAAAGCAGTCAAACAACACTGAAGTCCAACACAGCCAAAAGGGCGGAGCTGGAATATAAAGGCAGATGGTCACGTGACCGCAAAACACAAGATGGAAAAAACAAACAGGAGGGTTCTAACATTTATATAGTGTATGTAAATTTCTGGTTTCAACTGTGTATACAGGTGACAGGAGCAGGTGTGTGTGCAGCCAGGTCCGCTCTTTTTGTGGCGCCGCAGCGGAGCGTGTTGTGGTGTTTGAGCTCTGCCGTGTATATAGTACAGAGGAGTATATATATATGTGTATGTATATATATATATACATATACACACATACACACACACACACGGGGCATGCAGGAGTTTTTAGTTTACCAGTTTGGGTCCATGCGGAGCAGCTATAGGATTCACTGGGAACATTTTGGGGAACAGACAAAGTTTTTATAATTTTTATTCCATTTTTCTTTTGCGTGAGATTAATAAAAAACAATTCTGCTGATGTTTTTTTATTTTTTCCAGCATTCAATGGCAAAACCCCAGGAATGGTTCTTATATTTTTTCTTTCCAGCGTTTATCGTGCAGTATAGAGACAAAATGAACAAAAGCTACAATTTTGCCATTAATTATTACTATTTTATTCTTGATGCTGTTTTTCGTGCCGGATAAATCATGTGATCGTTGTACAGTTTGGGTTGTTGTTCTTTGCGATGTTAATCAGGTTTAGTTTTTTTGTTCTTGTTTTTTGGGGGTTTATTTTAATAAAATCAAGTTTTAATGTAAGAAAAAAAATTATATTTGAGTTTTTACTTTGTATATTTCCAAATATTTTATTGAAACGGAGTAAAGGAAAGAAGGATGAACTAGCGGGAGAGCAACTGTAAAGGACCCCTGCCAGTCCCTAAAACTAAAGGGGCCTGTGACGACACAGCATTTAATCGTAATTATCCAGATGTAAATTCCATAGGCCCAGAATGATAGACTATTGCCTGAATTATTAACTATTGAATTTATGTGTTTCTTTCTTCGGTTGGTCAACGCACATGATCTTTTGTCATGAGTCTGAATGTTGACTCATCTTGTAGGTTGAGGTGATATTTGTTCATTGATAAATGGTTATTTACCTCTTATATCAACTCTTCTGGTTTATTGTACTGTTATCTTTGCAATACAGGGACGCAGGCTCTTTGAACAATGGATGTTTGCTAAATATGTTGATTACCATTTTATAAGTCCATGCAATTTGTTGACTTGCATTGTTTCGGAATTTATAGTTTATCCTTCAATGTTTGCAATGTTTGCAAGTCAACATTGGGGGATGAACTGTGGATGCTCCAGTAATGAGAATTAGTAACACCACCCCTTTCTCTTGACCTGTGGATGAAGTCTTGAAGAAGGACAGTTGTGAACTACATAAAGGAGTCTTTTTACAAAACCACTGTCAGGAACACTCTATGGGACAGCTCTACAGAACACCATGAATCCATTAAGAGGGACACAGATTTGGTTTCTACAGGATGCCAGCTTAAGGGACCACAGCCCTGGCTGGAGGAATACAGATCTGCTCCATTGACTACTATAGAACCCATGGATACATCTGGGAAAACCAGGTTGGGACCCACCAGTCACCTGGTCCCATGGAGATGTTTGGAGTAGCCAGGTTGGGACACTCCGGCCACCTGGAACTCGTGAATATGCTCGGAAAAAGCCAAGTCGGGATCTTCCGGTCACCTAGTTCCATGGATATGTTCGGAGAAGCCAGGTTGGAACTTTCTGGTCTCCTGGCCACGTACCTCAATGGACTGTCTGCTTTCTAAGCTTGTTGTTACCTCCTCTTTGTGGGTGCTCTTTGGTGGGGGTGCCATTGGTGGGGCTAGTCAGCCCTAGAACCCCCTCGGATTGGCAGCTGCTTTAATCCCAGCGAGTCAGCGGAAGGGTGAGACTCTGTAATTTGCACCATATTAGGTATTTGCTGGGACTGTTCGATATGTTTATTGTGTGTTTGGTGGCTCAATAAAATATTACCTCACTGTTTTACAATCATCCTGTGTTGTTGTTTGTGTATCTTCTATCAGTGATGGATTATAATGAGTGTGATCTGCTCCACCATGAGGGGCCCGATCCTCCCGGGGGCACACGTTCAAAGATCCCAGCACGGCTCAGGACGGATTCTTGTAGTGCTGATGTTTGATAAATAGGATAATAGAGCGCTCATAGAAAATAAATGTCTGACCTCTTCTTTCTGATGGGCATTTTAGAGCGAGGAGCTGCACTCTGGACTCACCGCTGCACTCCCCATGCCATTGCGGTGGCCATCTTAATATCGATCTGTGCGGAGGGGACTGTGGGAGTCAGACGGAGGTGTCAAATGTATGGAACCTTTTAATCGCAGGATGGAGGGTCACTGTGAATATTAATTCATGAACCACTGTGCATAGTGACTCGCCCCCAGGGCCGTGGGGCACTCGGCAGCCGGGCCTCTGGTTGCTGGGGGATATCACGGTGGCTGGCCCAGTCCGTGGCCCAGGGCGGTCACTCAAAGGGGGGGGGAATGCTTATAGGGGAAATTGTCGTGACACCACCTGTGGATTCTGGTAAGAGGTTACGAGCGCTGCGACAGTCCACTGAGGCTGATGTTAGGGGCAGCTATGATGGGACGGCTCCCCACAGGTAGAGCAGGCCTCAGGGCAGTGTAGAGGTGTAGAAAGATGGTGGAAGCAGGAGGGAGACGGCAGGACAGTCCCAAAGGAAGTACAGGCACACACACAAGGGTAAACTTCAATACCTTTACTGGTGGTGATGCAGGTACAGTCCAGGGCTTGTGGGGGCCCCAGGGGGATGCTGCGGGCTTGTGGGGCCCTGTGGGGGATTCTGCGGGCTTGTGGGGCCCTGGGGGGTATGCTGTGGGCTTGTGGGTGCTCTGGGGGGGATGCTGCAGGCTTGTGGGGTCTCTGGTGGGGATGCTGCAGGCATGTGGGGGCTCTGGGGGGGGGGGGGTGATGCAGGCTTGAGGGGGGCCCTGGGGGGATGCAGCCGGCTTGTGGGGGCCCCGGGGAGGATGCAGCGGGCTTGTGGGGCCTCTGTATGGGGTCCAGCCTGCATATGGCATTACATGGGGACCAGGCAGTATTCTCTATGGTGAATTATATGGGATCCAGTATTTTGTATGGAGCATTATATAGGGCTCATAATACTGTATGGAGGACTATGTGGTGCCATAACACTGTATGGAGGACTATACTGTCCGGTCTGTACTGTGCGCTGTGAGGATTCACCGGTTTCTGAGCTATTGTAGAATTTACAGTAGATATCACTCATGAAATGTAAGAAGTCAGTGAAATGTTTGGCATTGTACTATATCTATATCTATAATTTCTCTGCTGTATCTGTGCATCATGAATGGTTGGATGTGTTAAAGGGGCCACTGAGACTCTTTCGCCCGGGGCCCACGAAAACCTGGAGGAGGGAGCATCATGTGACACCCCCTCTCCCATCATTCCTCCTCTGCGTCTGACGCAGCGGCATGATGACGCGCCGCGCTGTGTCAGACAGTGGAGCTGGCAGCTGCTGAGGTGATCAGCTGCAGAGACTGAACCAGCGGGGAACGAGGAGCGGTAAGTATGTATTTATTTTTTAAATCAGTGTGTACTGATAATACTGGAGGACTGGGGCTGCATTTTACCCTACGGGTGGGGGGGGGCTGCATTTTACCCTATGGGGGGCTGCATTATACTGCGTACAGGACCATGGGGGAATGCATTATACTGAGTGGAGAACCATGGCGAGTGTCTTAAGGCCCCATCACACTAAGCGATGCAGCAGCGATCCCGACAACGATACGACCTGTCAGGGATCGTTGCTGCATCGCTAATACATCGCTGGTGAGCTGTCAAACAGGCAGGCTCACCAGCGATCAGGGGAGCAGCGATATCGTGGAAAGAATCGTTCCACGATGTCCTGCTCCTGTTACCAGCCTGCTGCTTAAGCAGGAGCAGGCTGGTAACTATGGTAAACATCGGGTTACTAAGTGCGCGTGTGCCCCTAGTAACCCGCTGTTTATCATGGATACGACTCTGCTAAGGTGAACGGTAGCCTCCGCGCACCGTAGCAGAGTGGTATCCATGGTAAACAGCGGGTTACTAAGTGCGCGCGTGCCCCTAGTAACCCGATGTTTACCATGGTTACCAGCCAGATCGTTGGTCCCGCTGGTCACACACAGCGATGTGTGCTGGCCAGCGGGAGGCCAACGACCAAAAAATGGTCCAGGACACTTTGCAGCGATCAGCGACCTCACAGCAGGGGCCTGATCGTTGCAAAGTGTCACACATAGTGACATCGCTGGTGAGGTCGCTGGTGAGTCACCAAAACCGTGACACAGCAGCGATCTCGCTATGTGAGACGGGGGCTTTATACTGTGTGGAGGACCATGAGGGAGTACATTGTACTGTGTGGAGGACCATGGGGGAGTGCATTGTACTGTGTGGAGGACCATGGGGGAGTGCATTGTACTGTGTAGAGGACCATGGGGGAGTGCATTATACTGTGTGGAGGACCACGGGGAGTGCATTGTACTGTGTGGAGGACCACGTGGGAGTGCATTATACTGCGTGGAGGACCACGAGGGAGTGCATTATACTGCGTGGAGGACCATGGCGAGTGCCTTATACTGTGTGGAGAACCATGGCGAGAGTCTTATACTGAGTGCATTATACTCTATGGAGTGTGGAGAGGTGTGGGGCAGTTGGGGGATCATACTTTACCCTGGGAGTTGAGGTCGGGTACAGTAGGGTCATTATACTGCGCATATGGAGGAATTCACCATGGGGGTATCATACCGTGTTTGGGGGGCACTTTTGTTTGCACCACACTTTATGGGCAATGAAAAAGGGATCTAGGACTTCAGCAGGAGGAAAATTACTATGTAAAGGCTGGAAGGTTGTGAGATCTGATCTTCTGCGACCCCGACAATTATTTACATTTTTGTTGCTGGGGGGGTGGGCCCAATTAGAACTTCTGCGTCCTATGTACGCCCCTGATTATACCAAATCCTCAGCTGTGCTGGTACTAAGGATATGGACACTCAGACATTTTGGGCTAAATATATACATACAAATATTTTTTCAGTAACGTTTCATAAACAATTTGGCTTTTTTATTTCCTTTGCATTGCTAGTTGCAGATTGAGCTCACTGAGAATTTATCAGTGAGCTCATTCTGACCTTCTCCGTGCTGATGATGTTCACAGACCAGCATGAAAGTTGGGCTGATCTCTGATGCAGTCATAAATCATCGCAGAAATAAAAGCGCTGGAAACTCCACATCATAAGGAGCTCACTGACTGAATCTCAAGTTAACTCATTCTGCAGCCATCAATGTGCTGCTGGGAAGCAAAAAGCTGGTAAAGGCCGAACAGAGCAAATGATACATGAAGCAAAATAGTAAAAAGTATTTTTAGACCAATATACATGTATTTAAAGGGATTGTCCGGTGTGAAGCTGAAGGCCTGCAGTCATCTGTGTGACTCTCTGTGACTGCAGACTTGTAATCCTCACATCATGTAGACTGCGTGCTGCCAGCATTATTCTCAGCCCAGAGATGGCAGAAGCCCCTGTATCATGTGTACAGGAATTGTGCCCCCTCTCCCCGAGGAGCAGCAGTGCCTCGTCCTCCAGATACATGAGGGTCCCATCGGGGAGATCCGCATGTACCGGCCATGATGTCATCTCCATGGATACGGCATCAATGTGCAGAGCAGAAGACCCCTGTAAGGGAGAGCTCAGACGTGGGGGGATTGATGTGGATGTGAGGAGCAGATCCCCCCATATTCACAGATTATCGCACAATACATGTGGCCTTGCACAGGAAAAACTGTGAGGAAAGAAGAAATCAGATTTCTTACAATATAGAATAATGTCCTCCTGCCCTCGCTCATGTCCAGTATTATTTATCCCCTGACCTTTTGGGTGGGGAACCCCTCCTGAGCCCCCTCCATTATATAGGAGCCATATATCTGCTCCATTACTGGCAGAAGGTAAGGAGCCAATCACACTGCACGGCTTCTACTTCCTGCTCTAAGCCCCGCCCACCTGCCTTCCCTTGAGATCTCCATGACAACCCTTGTGTGACTACAGTGACAGGCCACGCCCCCGAGGATTCTGATCAGTGCGGATGTCTCCATATTGCTGAGGACTGTGAGCGGCTGATGGGCGGAGCCAGCAGCGATGTGAGGGGCAGAGCCAGCAGCGATATGAGGGGCGGAGCCAGCAGCAACATGAGGGGCGGAGCCAGCAGTTATATGAGAGGCGGAGCCAGCAGCGATATGAGGGGCGGAGCCAGCAGCGATATGAGGAGCGCTCACAGCACTGACAGGAGCAGGTGTGTGTGCAGCCAGTTCCTCTGCTGTGGGTGTTGTGGTGTGTGAGCTTCGCCGTGTATATATTATACACATATATATATATATATATATATATATATATACATACACAGTTGAAATCAGAAGTTTCCATACACTGTATAAATAGACACATCTGCATGTTTTTCTCAATATCTGACATGAAATCAGAATAAACCTTTCCCATTTTAGGTCAATTAGGATTACCATCATTTTTAATATTTGCCAAATGCCAGAATAATGAGCGTCTCTTGTAAGGGGCATTAAAAGAGTCTTGTTATACCACTCTGACCTCCACGTGTCTTGTAAGGGGCATTAAAACCGTCTTGTTATACCACTCTGACCTCCACGTGTCTTGTAAGGGGCATTAAAACCGTCTTGTTATACCACTCTGACCTCCACGTCTCTTCAGAGGGGCATTAAAACCGTCTTGTTATACCACTCTGACCTCCACGTCTCTTCTGAGGGGCATTAAAACCATCTTGTTATACCACTCTGACCTCCACGTCTCTTGTAAGGGGCATTAAAACCGTCTTGTTATACCACTCTGACCTCCACGTCTCTTCTGAGGGGCATTAAAAGCGTCTTGTTATACCACTCTGACCTCCACGTGTCTTGTAAGGGGCATTAAAACCGTCTTGTTATGCCACTCTGACCTCCACGTCTCTTCTGAGGGGCATTAAAAGCGTCTTGTTAAGCTACTGGGACCTCCACGACTCTTCGAACGGCCATTGCATTTCCTCATAATTTTTGGAAGCTTTTGCTTGGAAGGCATAAGCAAATACTATGGGAGACCCACTCCCCAATAATGGGAATAATGTTTTTAAGATGCTGTACTGTATGGCTCTTGTAAGGGGCATTCAAACCGTCTTGTTAAGCTACTGTGACCTCCACTTCTCTTCAAAGGGGCATTAAAAGCGTCTTCTTAAGCCACTCTGAACTCCACAGCTCTTCCAAGGGGCATTGAAATATTGTTTTTAATTACCTTACCTCTAATCTCCACGACTCTTCCAACGGGCATTGCATTTCCTCCTAATTTTAGTCAGCTTTTGCTTTTCAATGCAAAGGTGAAAACTACGGGAGACACACTCCCCAATAATGGGTAGAAGGTTTTTAGTACGCTGTAATCCACGTCTGTTTGAAGGGGCATTGCAGTTCCTTATAATTTTTGGAAAGCCTTCCATTCACTGCTTAGGCCAACAGTGCACAGGAGACCCAGTTGCCATAAATGGAAAAAAAGGTTTAGTTAAGGCCCTCTGACCTCCATGTCATTTCCAAGGGGCATTGGAGTGCCTCAAAAGTTTTGGTAGGCATTGCACTCACTGTATGCCCTATAACTGTGTAGCCAAACTGCTCCTTTTGTTACAGAAACATATCCTACAAGACATATGTGGTTGACTGGCCTGATATTGATGTGAATGGTCCCTGTTCCTCCTGCTCTTTCTCCTTTGCCACTACCTCATCCATCATTTATCACTTGAAGCTTTGTTTTAACGAGAGTCATAGAACTTGGATAGTAGCAGGAAAACATCCAGCAATCCTCGGAGTAGGTAGGATATGTGCCAAAACTCTGACCACCTCAGGCCTAGCCGCTACTACATACATGCGCTTGCATTCCTTGAAAACAAAGCAGATGCTAACTTCTATCATCCTCATCATGCTCCTCACCTTGGCACTCTCAACTCCCCTGATAGAGAAGCCAGGGCCCACCGGAGAAGTCGGGTTCTTTGGTGGGCTCGTCCAATGCTGCCCTAAAGCAGGCCAGTCTAAGAAAAGTGTGTGGGGATGTTCCGCGGAGAAATCGGGGCGGCTTGGAACCGTTTATGGACACCTGGCCGCGGGGCGGCTGGGGACCGAGTGTGGACACCCGGCCGCCGGGCGGCTGGGGACTGAGTATCGATACCTCGCTGCCGAAGCAGCCATGAGGTAGTGGCCAGCTCCGGCCTCCACATGCCTAAAAGGCCCAATTTCAAGTGCACGCATGCTAGCAGTATGGTATTGCAGCCTCGGGGTGGGTTGGTGGCAGGTTGCACACTTATGCTTGCATTCCAACAAAACAAAGCAGATGCTAACTTCTATCATCATCATGCTCCTCACCTTGGCATTCTCACCTCCCCTGATGGAGTCGGGTTCTCTAGTGGGCTCGTCCAATGCTGCCCTAAAGCAGGCCAGTCTAAGAAAAGTGTGTGGGGATGTTCCGCGGAGAAATTGGGGTGGCTCGGGACCGTCTATGGACACCCCGCCGCCCCCAGGCGGCTGGGGACCAGGTGTGGACACCCGGGCGGCTGGGGACTGAGTATGGATACCTCGCTGCCGAAGCAGCCATGAGGTAGTGGCCAGCTTCGGCCTCCTCAAAACTAAAAGGCCCAATTTCAAGTGCAAGCTAGCAGTATGGTATTGCAGCCTGGGGGTGGGTGGGTGGTTGGCTGCATATTTGCGCTTGCATTGCAAGGAATGGGGGAGGTACAATTGAACACTGCCCTGGGACAAGGACTTGCACGGGGATAGTTGCAAGTCTGCATCTTCTGATGCGGCAAGGATCACTTCTGATGGGCACACTTTTAGGCAGTGACCTGGGAGTCAGAGATCCTTCCAGGGGTCTTCCCCATGCTGTTCCCATGTCTTTTCAGCACTGTATGCATGTGTCACACAGCACATGGCCAGATAAGGTTGTAAAATGTTAAAATGACATTTCCCGGTGAATGCATTTGTCACAGTTGAAAGCAATGCAAAAGTGCAAAAACGCATAAAAAATGCTACTTGTGAACATAGCCCAAGGTGTGGAGGAGTATTTTTGTTTTTGGTTATTTATTTTACCTTATACACAAGTCTTTACCCTGGAAAAGAAATTCCTTAACATATTTCACAGGAAAAAAGTTTCACTTTCGTTTTTGAACATTTTCTTATGAGCCTGTAAAAGTGGCTTAATACCTCTGACCACGTTGTTGAGAACAGTGACCTGGGGGTCAGAAATGCTTCCTGGGGCGATCCCCATGCTGTCCCCATGTCATCTGAGCACTGTCACTATCATTTTGGGCACTTTTTAGGCTTTCTACAGACTGCCGGGGGTGCCGCTGCAAAAATGCTCGGGTCTCCCATAGACTAACATGGGCTCGTTGCTCGGGTCGAGCACCCGAGTATCACGGCGAGCTCGGGCCGAGCTTCGAGCACCCGAGCATTTTAGTGCTCGCTCAACACTATTTATAACGGGGGCACAAGCTAGTGACTGATTTATATTCTCAGTGGAGCAGACTTCATTGTGGTGAATGATATACTCATGGGCACAGTGTGGCACATATTTGCATTTGGTGGCACAGTGGGCGGCATTATTTATTTAAGTCGCTTATATTTGTAACATTTTTGTTTTTCAGGAGTGCGGTGATCTGCTGAAAAGTGCGGAGCAGCCGAAACCTGGACAGCAAACTGCAAAGACGAATCATGGCGGGAAGTCGTCACGAAAGACTGGACTAGGTAAAGAAGAGAAGAAAGAGAGCGACTGCAGTGTATAAACTGGAGGGTTAGGTGGGGCCCATTATATTATAATAAATCTATGTGGGGCCCATTATATTATAATAAATCTATGTGGGGTCCATAATATTATAATAAATCTATGTGGGGTCCATAATATTAAAGGGACGGATATGTGGGGCCCATTATATAATAATAAAATCTATGTGGTGCCCATTATATTAAAGATAAAGCTATGTGGGGCCAATTATATTAAAGGGAAAGCTATGTGGGGCCAATTATATTAAGGGGAAAGCTATGTGGGGCCAATTATATTAAAGGGAAAGCTATGTGGGGCTAATTATATTAAAGGGAAAGCTATGTGGGGCCAATTATATTAAGGGGAAAGCTATGTGGGGCCCGTTATATTAAAGGGAAAGCTATGTGGGGCCCATTATATTAAAGAGAAAGCTATGTGGGGCCCATTATATTAAAGAGAAAGCTATGTGGGGCCCATTATATTAAAGGGAAAGCTATGTGGGGCCCATTATATTAAAGAGAAAGCTATGTGGGGCCCATTATATTAAAGAGAAAGCTATGTGGGGCCCATTATATTAAAGAGAAAGCTATGTGGGGCCCATTATATTAAAGAGAAAGCTATGTGGGGCCCATTATATTAAAGAGAAAGGTATGTGGGGTCCATTATATTAAAGGGAAAGCTATGTGGGGCCCATTATGTTAAAGAGAAAGCTATGTGGGGCCCATTATATTAAAGAGAAAGCTATGTGGGGCCCATTATATTAAAGAGAAAGCTATGTGCGGCCCATTATATTAAAGAGAAAGCTATGTGGGGCCCATTATATTAAAGAGAAAGCTATGTGGGGCCCATTATATTAAAGAAAAAGCTATGTGGGGCCCATTATATTAAAGAAAAAGCTATGTGGGGCCCATTATATTAAAGGGAAAGCTATGTGGGGCCCATTATATTAAATGGAAAGCTATGTGGGGCCCATTATATTAAAGGGAAAGCTATGTGCGCCCCATTATATTAAAGAGAAAGCTATGTGGGGCCCATTTTATTAAAAAGAAAGCTATGTGGGGCCCATTATATTAAAGAGAAAGCTATGTGGGGCCCATTATATTAAAGGGAAAGCTATGTGGGGCCCATTATATAATAATAAAATCTATGTGGTGCCCATTATATTAAAGGGAAAGCTATGTGGGGCTCATTATATTAAAGAGAAAGCTATGTGGGGCCCATTATATTAAAGGGAAAGCTATGTGGGGCCCATTATATTAAAGGGAAAGCTATGTGGGGCCCGTTATCTTAAAGGGACATCTACGTAGGGCCCATTATATTAAATGGATGGCTATGTGAGGCCCATTATATTAAAGAGAGAGCTATGTGGGGCCTATTATATTAAAGAGAAAGCTATGTGGGGCCCATTATATTAAAGAGAAAGCTATGTGGGGCCCATTATATTAAAGGGAAAGCTATGTGGGGCCCATTATATTAAAGAGAAAGCTATGTGGGGCCCATTATATTAAAGGGAAAGCTATGTGGGGCCCATTATATAATAATAAAATCTATGTGGTGCCCATTATATTAAAGGGAAAGCTATGTGGGGCCCATTATATTAAAGAGAAAGCTATGTGGGGCCCATTATATTAAAGGGAAAGCTATGTGGGGCCCATTATATTAAAGAGAAAGCTATGTGGGGCCCATTATATTAAAGGGAAAGCTATGTGGGGCCCATTATATAATAATAAAATCTATGTGGTGCCCATTATATTAAAGGGAAAGCTATGTGGGGCCCATTATATTAAAGAGAAAGCTATGTGGGGCCCATTATATTAAAGGGAAAGCTATGTGGGGCCCATTATATTAAAGGGAAAGCTATGTGGGGCCCGTTATCTTAAAGGGACATCTACGTAGGGCCCATTATATTAAATAGATGGCTATGTGGGGCCCATTATATTAAAGAGAGAGCTACGTATGGCCCATTATAATAAATGTATGACTATATGGGGCCCATTATATTAAATGGATGACTATGTGTGTTCCATTATATTTAATGGAAGGCTATGCGGGGCCCATTTAATTATAATAAATTCTATGTGGGGCACATGATATTAAATGGAAGGCTATGTGGAGCGCATTATATTAAATAGAGGGCTATGTGGGGACCAATACATTAAAAAGAAAGCTATATTGGGGCCCACTATGTTATCTGGAAGGTTTTGTGGGGCCCTCTGTATTAAATTGAGGGCTATGTGAGGCCTATTAAATTAAATGGAAAGCGTTGCGGGGCCCATAATATTATATGGAGGGCTATGTGAGGCGCATTTATCAAATAAAGGGCTATGTAGCGCCAATTATATTAAATGGAAGCCTATGTTTTGTCCATTATATTAAATAGAGATGTATCTTGGCTCCATTATAATAAATGGAAGGCAATGTGGGGACCATTATATTAAATGGAGGGTTATGTGGGGCCCATTATATTAAATGGAAGCCTATATGGAGCCCAGTAAATTAAATGTAAAGCTATGTGGGGCCCAATATTTTAAATGGAAGGTTAAGTGGGGCCAATTGTATTAAATAGAGGGCTATGTGGTGCCCAATATAAAACATGGAAGGCTTTTTGGTGCCCATTATATTAAATAGAGGGATATTTTGGCCCCATTTTATTAAATGGAAGGCTATGTCAGGTCCAATATATTAAATGGAGTCCAGTGCGGCCTATTATATTAAATTGACGGTTATGTGGGGTTCAATAAATTAAATGAAAAGCTATGTGGAGCCCAATAAATTAAATTATAGTACATGGAAGGCAATGTGCGGCTCATTATACTATATAGAGGGCTATGTGGGGGCCATTATACTTTATAGAATTCTATGTGGGGGTCCATTATACTTTTGCCAATGGCAAATTGTGTGTTCCGGTGGCACTCCAAAGGTAAAGGGTGTGCTCCGGTGGCACTCCAACGTCATAGGGTGTGCTCTGGTGGCACACCAATGGCAAAAAGGCCAAAGAGTAGACTCTGGTGGCAGACTGAGCAGCCCTAGAGTGCGCCCCAGTGATAAGCAATAAGGCCAAAGAATGTACCCTGGTGGTAGGCTAAAAAGCCCTAGAGTGCGCCCCAGTGGTAAGCAATAAGGCCAAAAAGTGCACCCCGGTGGCAGGCTAAAAAAGCCTAAAATGAGTGCCCCGGTGGTAAGCAAAATGGTCAGAGTGTACCCCGGTCGCAGTTAAAAAGCCCAAGTTGGTAAGCTAAAAGGCCAAAGAGTGCACCCCGGTGGAAGCTAAAAAGCCCAAGATGGGTGCCCCGGTGGTAAGCAAAAAAGGTCACATATTGGGCCCCTCTGGTAGGCCTACGGGAAATAGAGTTCTCCGATGGCACACCAACGGTAAAGGGTGTGCCCGATGGTACTCCAATGGTAAAGGGTGTGCTTCAGTGGCATGCCAGTGGCAAAAAGTGTACTCCGGTGGCATGCTAATGGTGAAAGGTGTGCTCTGTTGGCACCCCAACTGTAAAGAGTGTGTTCCAGTGGCACCCCAGCAGCCAATGGTGTACTTCGGTGGCAGACCATCGGGAAATGGTGTGATATGTAAGGCTCATCATAGCAAAAGGGAGGGCTATGTGGGACCCATTATTTTATATGGAAAGCAAGGTGGGGCCCATTATATTAATTAGGGGCTTATGTGGGGCTCTTTATATTAAATAAAAACATATGTGGGCCCCATTAAATAAAATGGAAGGCTATGTGGACCCCATTAAATTAAATGGAAGGCTATGTGGACCCCATTAAATTAAATGGAAGGCTATGTGGGGCCCATTATATTAAATGGAAGCCTATATGGGGCCCAATAAATGAAATGAAAAGCTACAGTATGTACAGCAATAATAAAAATGGTAATAATACAGGGTGGGCTATTTATATGGATACACCTAAATTAAATGGGAATGGTTGGTGATGTCAACTTCCTGTTTATGGCACATTAGTATATGGGAGGGGGAAACTTTTCCAGATGGGTGGTGACTATGGTGGCCATTTTGAAGTTGGCCATTTTGGATCTAACTTTATTTTTTTCAATGGGAAGAGGGTGATGTGACACATCAAACTCATTGAGAATTTCATAAGAAAATACAATGGTGTGCTTGGTTTTAACATAACTTTATTCTTTCATGAATTTTTTACAAGTTTATGACCACTTATAAAATGTGTTTAAAGTGCTGCCCATTGTGTTGGATTGTCAATGCAACCCTCTTCTCCCACTCTTGACACACTGATAGCAACACCGCAGAAGAAATGCTAGCACAGGCTTTCAGTATCCGTTGTTTCAGATGCTGAAAGGTTATATGGGGCCTATTAAAATAAATGGAAGACTATGCAGGACCTCTTGTAATAACTAGAAGGCAATTTGTGGCCCATTATATTAAACTAGATGGTGGCCCGATTCTAACTCATCGGGTATTCTAGAATATGTATGCGGCCGGCCGCGACCAATCAGCGAACCGTGTTAGTGAGGACCGGAGAGCATGTTTAAATTTGGCGCCAAAACCGGTGATTGGTCACGGCTGGCGGCCGCGACCAATCAGCGAATCGTATTAGTGAGAACCGGGGAGCGGGTACTTCCACTGTGAGCAGCCGGGAGATGACCGGCTGCTCGCAGCAGAAGTATCCCAACCGGCAGCGCCGCTCCCCGGTCCTCCCTTCACACTTGCCGTCGGAAGATCAGCGGCCCTAGCGACGGTAGCCGCATGGAGGTCAGCGGCGCCGCAGGTCGGGGTACTTCTGCTGCGAGCAGCCGGGAGATGACCGGCTGCATCGCCACTGACCTCTGTGCAGAGCGGTGTTTAAATTTGGAGCCAATATCGCTGATTGGTCGTGGCCGCCGAATCGTATTAGTGAGGACAGGGGAGCGGCGCTGCCTGTGCGGGTACTTCCACTGCGAGCAGCCGGGAAATGACCGGCTGCTCGCAGCAGAAGTATCCCGACCGGTGGCGCCGCTCCCCGGTCCTCCCTTCACACTTTCCATCGGAAGATCAGCGGCCCTAACCGCTGATCTTCCGACGGTAGCCGGATGGAGGTCAGCGGCGCCGCTGGTCGGGGTACTTCTGCTGCGAGCAACCGGGAGTTGACCGGCTAGCGCCGGTCATCTCCCGGCTACATCGCCGCTGACCTCCGTGCGGCAGATGAGCTGCTAATGGCCGCCATCTTTTTCTGAAATCCCACGTCGCTGATTGACCACGGTCGGACCAATCAGCGACGCAGGACTTCCTGGACAGAAGGACAGACAGACAGACATGATAAGACGATTATATATATTAAATGTAAGGTTATGAAGGGCCCAATATATTCAATGAAAAACTATATGGGCCCATTATATAAAAGAAAAAGCTAAGTGTGGCCCATTTTATTAAATGGATGATGGCGTGCTCCCTTGGCAAGCCAGCGGGAAAGTGGCGTGCTTCCGGTGGCAAGCCAGTGGGACAGTGGCGTGCTCCGGTGGCAAGCCAGCGGGAAAGTGGCGTGCTCCGGTGGCAAGCCAGCGGGAAAGTGGCGTGCTCCGGTGGCAAGCCAACGGGAAAGTGGCGTGCTCCGGTGGCAAGCCAACGGGAAAGTGGCGTGCTCCGGTGGCAAGCCAACGGGAAAGTGGCGTGCTCCGGTGGCAAGCCAACGGGACAGTGGCGTGCTCCGGTGGCAAGCCAACGGGACAGTGGCGTGCTCCGGTGGCAAGCCAACGGGACAGTGGCGTGCTCGGGTGGCAAGCCAACGGGACAGTGGCGTGCTCCGGTGGCAAGCCAACGGGAAAGTGGCGTGCTCCGGTGGCAAGCCAACGGGAAAGTGGCGTGCTCCGGTGACAAGCCAACGGGAAAGCGGCGTGCTCCGGTGGCAAGCCAACGGGAAAGTGGCGTGCTCCGGTGGCAAGCCAACGGGAAAGCGGCGTGCTCCGGTGGCAAGCCAACGGGAAAGCGGCGTGCTCCGGTGGCAAGCCAACGGGAAAGCGGCGTGCTCCGGTGGCAAGCCAACGGGAAAGTGGCGTGCTCCGGTGGCAAGCCAACGGGACAGTGGCGTGCTCCGGTGGCAAGCCAACGGGACAGTGGCGTGCTCCGGTGGCAAGCCAACGGGAAAGTGGCGTGCTCCGGTGGCAAGCCAACGGGAAAGTGGCGTGCTCCGGTGGCAAGCCAACGGTACTGTGGCGTGCTCCGGTGGCAAGCCAACGGGACTGTGGCGTGCTCCGGTGGCAAGCCAACGGGACTGTGGCGTGCTCCGGTGGCAAGCCAACGGGAAAGTGGCGTGCTCCGGTGGCAAGCCAACGGGAAAGTGGCGTGCTCCGGTGGCAAGCCAACGGGAAAGTGGCGTGCTCCGGTGGCAAGCCAACGGGAAAGTGGCGTGCTCCGGTGGCAAGCCAACGGGAAAGTGGCGTGCTCCGGTGGCAAGCCAACGGGAAAGTGGCGTGCTCCGGTGGCAAGCCAACGGGACTGTGGCATGCTCCGGTGGCAAGCCAACGGGACTGTGGCGTGCTCCGGTGGCAAGCCAACGGGACTGTGGCGTGCTCCGGTGGCAAGCCAACGGGAAAGTGGCGTGCTCCGGTGGCAAGCCAACGGGAAAGTGGCGTGCTCCGGTGGCAAGCCAACGGGAAAGTGGCGTGCTCCGGTGGCAAGCCAACGGGAAAGTGGCGTGCTCCGGTGGCAAGCCAACGGGAAAGTGGCGTGCTCCGGTGGCAAGCCAACGGGAAAGTGGCGTGCTCCGGTGGCAAGCCAACGGGAAAGTGGCGTGCTCCGGTGGCAAGCCAACGGGAAAGTGGTGTGCTCCGGTGGCAAGCCAACGGGAAAGTGGCGTGCTCCGGTGGCAAGCCAACGGGAAAGTGGCGTGCTCCGGTGGCAAGCCAACGGGAAAGTGGCGTGCTCCGGTGGCAAGCCAACGGGACTGTGGCGTGCTCCGGTGGCAAGCCAACGGGACTGTGGCGTGCTCCGGTGGCAAGCCAACGGGACTGTGGCGTGCTCCGGTGGCAAGCCAACGGGAAAGTGGCGTGCTCCGGTGGCAAGTCAACGGGAAAGTGGCGTGCTCCGGTGGCAAGCCAACGGGAAAGTGGCGTGCTCCGGTGGCAAGCCAACGGGAAAGTGGCGTGCTCCGGTGGCAAGCCAACGGGAAAGTGGCGTGCTCCGGTGGCAAGCCAACGGGAAAGTGGCGTGCTCCGGTGGCAAGCCATCGGGACAGTGGCGTGCTCCGGTGGCAAGCCAACGGGAAAGTGGCGTGCTCCGGTGGCAAGCCAACGGGACAGTGGCGTACTCCGGTGGCAAGCCAACGGGAAAGTGGCGTGCTCCGGTGGCAAGCCAACGGGAAAGTGGCGTGCTCCGGTGGCAAGCCAACGGGAAAGTGGCGTGCTCCGGTGACAAGCCAACAGGAAAGTGGCGTGCTCCGGTGGCAAGCCAACGGGAAAGTGGCGTGCTCCGGTGGCAAGCCAACGGGACTGTGGCGTGCTCCGGTGGCAAGCCAACGGGAAAGTGGCGTGCTTCGGTGGCAAGCCAACGGGAAAGTGGCGTGCTCCGGTGGCAAGCCAACGGGAAAGTGGCGTGCTCCGGTGGCAAGCCAACGGGACAGTGGCGTGCTCCGGTGGCAAGCCAACGGGACAGTGGCGTGCTCCGGTGGCAAGCCAACGGGACAGTGGCGTGCTCCGGTGGCAAGCCAACGGGACAGTGGCGTGCTCCGGTGGCAAGCCAACGGGAAAGTGGCGTGCTCCGGTGGCAAGCCAAAGGGACTGTGGCATGCTCCGGTGGCAAGCAAACGGGAAAGTGGCGTGCTCCGGTGGCAAGCCAACGGGACTGTGGCGTGCTCCGGTGGCAAGCCAACGGGAAAGTGGCGTGCTCCGGTGGCAAGCCAACGGGACTGTGGCGTGCTCCGGTGGCAAGCCAACGGGAAAGTGGCGTGCTCCGGAGGCAAGCCAACTTGACTGTGGCGTGCTCCGGTGGCAAGCCAACAGGACTGTGGCGTGCTCCGGTGGCAAGCCATCGGAAAGTGGCGTGCTCCGGTGGCAAGCCAACGGGAAAGTGGCGTACTCCGGTGGCAAGCCAACGGGAAAGTGGCGTGCTCCGGTGGCAAGCCAATGGGAAAGTGGCGTGCTCCGGTGGCAAGCCAACGGGAAAGTGGTGTGCTCCGGTGGCAAACCAATGGGAAAGTGGCGTGCTCCGGTGGCAAGCCAACGGGAAAGTGGCGTGCTCCGGTGGCAAGCCAACGGGAAAGTGGCGTGCTCCGGTGGCAAGCCAACGGGAAAGTGGCGTGCTCCGGTGGCAAGCCAACGGGAAAGTGGCGTGCTCCGGTGGCAAGCCAACGGGAAAGTGGCGTGCTCCGGTGTCAAGCCAACGGGACTGTGGCGTGCTCCGGTGGCAAGCCAACGGGAAAGTGGCGTGCTCTGGTGGCAAGCCAACGGGAAAGTGGCGTGCTCCGGTGGCAAGCCAACGGGAAAGTGGCGTGCTCCGGTGGCAAGCCAACGGGACTGTGGCGTGCTCCGGTGGCAAGCCAACGGGACTGTGGCGTGCTCCGGTGGCAAGCCAACGGGACTGTGGCGTGCTCCGGTGGCAAGCCAACGGGAAAGTGGCGTGCTCCGGTGGCAAGCCATCGGGAAAGTGGCGTGCTCCGGTGGCAAGCCAACGGGAAAGTGGCGTGCTCCGGTGGCAAGCCAACGGGAAAGTGGCGTGCTCCGGTGGCAAGCCAACGGGAAAGTGGCTTGCTCCGGTGGCAAGCCAACGGGAAAGTGGCATGCTCCGGAGGCAAGCCAACGGGAAAGTGGCGTGCTCCGGTGGCAAGCCAACGGGAAAGTGGCGTGCTCCGGTGGCAAGCCAACGGGACTGTGGCGTGCTCCGGTGGCAAGCCAACGGGACTGTGGCTTGCTCCGGTGGCAAGCCAACGGGACTGTGGCGTGCTCCGGTGGCAAGCCAACGGGACTGTGGCGTGCTCCGGTGGCAAGCCAACGGGAAAGTGGCGTGCTCCGGTGGCAAGCCAACGGGAAAGTGGCGTGCTCCGGTGGCAAGCCAACGGGAAAGTGGTGTGCTCCGGTGGCAAGCCAACGGGAAAGTGGCGTGCTCCGGTGGCAAGCCAATGGGAAAGTGGCGTGCTCCGGTGGCAAGCCAACGGGAAAGTGGCGTGCTCCGGTGGCATGCTAATGGGATAAGGTGTGCTACGGTGGCATGCTAACGCGAAAGTGGCGTGCTCCGGTGGCATGCTAACGGGAAACGGGTGCTCCGGTGGCATGCTAACGGGAAACGGTGTGCTCCGGTGGCATGCTAACGGGAAACGGAGTGCTCCGGTGGCATGCTAACGGGAAAAGGTGTGCTCCGGTGGCATGCTAATGGTAAACGTGTGCTCCAGTGGCATTCTAACGGTAAAGGTGTGCTGCAGTCACATGCTAATGGTAAAGGTGTGCTCCGGTGGCATGCTAACGGGAATAGGTGTGCTCCGATGGCATGCTAACGGGAATAGGTGTGCCCGGTGGCATACTAACGGGAAAAGGTGTGCTACGGTGGCATGCTAGCGGGAAATGGTGTGCTTCGGTGGCATGATAACGAGAAAAGGGGTACTCCATTGGCACGACAATGGTCAAGGGACTTGGAAATGTCACATGTGAAGTCATACTCGCATAGTGTCTGTTGTTGCAGGGATCAAAAGAGCGACCCGGTGGAACAAGGTGTGGACACTGTGCGGCAGATGGTGGTTTAAGGACAGCAAACAGCAAAATAAGACCAAGCAACAGCAAGAAAACAATTCAAGAATTACCGCAGCAGACAAGTAAGTGATTGTGATTCTTTTAAACGGTGATGTATGATCAGATGAAGTGGAATGCAGTAAGTTTGGAAATATGATTAACATGTTAATAAAGTGTCTGAAATGTATGAGCGAGAAAGAGAAAAAGGTGGATTGTTACAGGGGGACAGCTGAGAGTAGGGAGTTACAGAGAAAGTCCTTGTGACAGGTTTAGGATGTATACGGCTGTTTATTGCCTCCTCCACATACAAACGCAGGAGATGAGACTATCAAACTATTGAACTTGGAGTTGTCAGTAATGTTGGAGGTGAAATTAATAAAGCAAGTAAAATGGGAAAGAAAAAAAGGGGTTGTATGTTTGCCTGGTCAGAGGGATGTTTGCCTGGTCATGGGGATGTTTGCCTGGTCAGGGGGATGTTTGCCCGGTCAGGGGGATGTTTGTCTGGTCAGGGGGATGTTTGCCTGGTCAGGGGGATGTTTGTCTGGTCAGGGGGATGTTTGTCTGGTCAGAGGGATGTTTGCTTCACGTTGGGGAAGAGGGAAAGGACTGAATGATCCGGCACCTGTCCTATCCACAGGATGGTCAGCTAGTGCCGCCATTGGGAAAGAGCTGACCTAGTGTCACTATCAATCATCAGAGTCTGCAGTACAACTGATTAGGGGTCCAGCAGGGGGGCGCTGATGACACAGGTGGACCTTGGGGCGGTTTTCCGGTTGCGGACGCTGCACCTAGAGGGTTTTCTTCATGTAATTATCCTCCTCACATTGCAGACTTGTGAACTTTATAAATATTCTTCATTTGCTTATTTTCTTCCTTCTCTCCCAAACACGTTGCTGAAGTGCTGTCTCACCCCCACTGCCCCCATCCAGAAGCTTCTTGTGGCTGCTGTTCAGCGAGATTTGTCCTCTATATACCAGCAGTCTGTGTATGGGCCTGTCCCTGTCTGATCCTCTCTGCTCTCCACCCCTGCACTCAGACATGGGAAACCCTGTACTCAGATTACTTCACATCTTGGTGAACAACAGCTGAAAGGACCCTATAAAGGAGCCTGTACCAGGCAGGAGACAGCGGTGCAGCATTGTGCTTGTGGGGGCAATCGGGCGGTGGAGTCAGAAATTGGGGAATACTTGGGTGCTCTCTGGGTGCACAATATTAGTGCTGCAGTAATTTCCCACAAGTTTTTGCACAGAGCGGCCACTAATATAGAATAAAGTAAAACAATTGTGCTCTGTAAATAATGGCTGTGCTTTGCTACAAATGCTTCATGTTCGCAGGAGGTTTTTTTTTCTTTAATAAATTTTATTTAGTTTATAATTGATTTTTTCTCTTTCTGCTAGACATCAGGACATGATAGAGGCCGTACGGGACTGATATAAGAAGTTCTTGGCTGAGAAGTAAAGAAGCTTCATTCCTCCATGAGCTGCAGTTCTTTGTGTCCAGTCGGGAGCTCTATTAGTAAGTAGATTTTATCACCGGCGCAGACATTTCCGGGAAGGTTCCAATTGGCCGAATACAAGACGTTCATTAAACTCTTCATTTGAAATAAACGTCTGGTTATCATCCACAATACTTAATACTGGTCACTTGTCACAAATTTGTATATTTTTTACCTGTTATAAAATGCTGCTGATCCCTTGAATCTTTTCTTTTTTTTTGTCATTTTAGTCCCAGGTCTTTTCACACCACTCGTTTTGCAGGTTCTTTAATACTACAGCACTTACGTTATTGGGGTCATTTTTGTGCAGTTTGCAGTTACATGATTTTTTATACATGTTTTTTTTTAGCTTTGTCTTGTTATTACATCACATTCATCTTTTTCCTCTCTTGCTTTCCTGGACTGAAGGAAACATATCTCCAAGTCATTCTGAGCTGCCGGCAGGAGAGATGGACCCTCAGGAGCCTCCTAGTCTTCAGAATCCACATGAAGAAGAAGTCCAAGAACAAGAAAGGCCTCCGACAGCAGAGCAACCTGTCCGCCTAAAAGTCCCAGAAGAAGAAGCGATGGTCCCGCAGCTCATCTGTGTTTTTCCTAAATGTGGTTTATACTTTTACTGATTGTAATTTTCTTGGTCGATACCAGATAAAGTTTTGGATGACAACTGTCTGGACTTGTGTCTTATTTTACATTTCTCCTTTTTTCTTCTTGCTTCCCCTCCAGTGAGATCCGGCTTAGGTGATAAAAGCCTTTCTCTATCCGGCATTTTTGCAGCAGGCTGGAGAATGACTTTCTGGATGATAACGTGCCTTAGTCTCAGGTGCCCATACACTAGTTAGTTTTAGACCGGACGCTTGTCCACACAACACATCCCGACTCCCCCATATACATGAATGTGGTTATATGTGTGGGGGAGATGGCCCCATACACAGCACATGGTCGGCTGCTCCAGCAAAAATCCTTAGGTTTGACCTACCTTCCTGTAATATATATGGGGGGCCATTAGTTGGATGTTTGCAGGACCCCTCTTTGTCCAACAGCTTCCCTCCCCCACACATAGCAAGCAGTGTACAGACAAGCTCCCTTCCCGCACATACAGCATATATAGCATATAAAGAAAAAACCTAGAAGTCTGAACTGAAACATAAATTGATGTGCATGGAAAATGTAAATGCATGTTCACACAAGGCCACTAGACAAAGAAAAACCAAAGACAAGCAAAATACCCAAGTAACCGGAAGTGAATGGGTAAATCGCAAACTGCAAAAATAATAAATAATGAAGGGTATTTAGTTAACATAATTTTGATAAAAATAATGTAAAAGCTATCCTGCCACATCACGGCAACCCTTATGGGACAGTCCTAACGCTAATATTAAAACCTTACCATTTGTCAAGTGACGTACATATGGCTAAGGGCAGAGAGACTGACCCAATAGTAGAAGCATAGACCTGAGGCAGAATAAACATTTCAGCTCAGACAAAGGGTGGCCACACCCTAATATGTACTAAAGCACACTGAACTACAAAGAAAAAACCTAGAAGTCTGAACTGAAACATAAATTGATGTGCATGCAAAATGTAAATGCATGTTCACACAAGGCCACTAGACAAAGAAAAACCAACAGCAAGCAAAATACCCAAGTAACTGGAAGTAAATGGGTAAATCGCAAAGTGCAAAAATAATAAATAATGAAGGGTATTTAGTAGTGAAGAGCGAGCACTAAAATGCTCGGGTGCTCAAAGCTCGGGCCGAGCTCGCCATGATACTCGGTTGCTCGACCTGAGCCACGAGCCCAATGTTAGTCTATGGGAGACCCGAGCATTTTCGCTGCGGCATCCCCGGCTGTCTTTTAAAAGCCTAACAAGTGCCCAAAACGATAGTGACAGTGCTCAAATGACATGGGGACAGCATGGGGATCGCCCCAGGAAGCATTTCTGACCCCCAGGTCACTGCTGCCAACAACGTGGTCAGAGGTATTAAGCCACTTTTAAGGGCTCACAATAAAACGTTCAAAAACTAAACTGAAACTGCTTTCCTGTGAAATATGTTAAGGAAGTTCCTTTCCAGGGTAAAGACTTGTGTATAAGGTAAAATAAATAACAAAAAAAATAAATACTCCTCCACACCTTGGGCTATGTTCACAAGTAGCATTTTTAATGCGTTTTTGCACTTTTGTATTGCTTCAACCGTGAAAAATGCATTCACCGGGAAATGTCATTTTAACATTTTACAACCTTATCTGGCCATGTGCTGTGTGACACATGCATACAGTGCTGAAAAGACATGGGGACAGCATGGGGAAGACCCCTGGAAGCATCTCTGACTCCCCGGTCACTGCCTAAAAGTGTGCCCATCAGAAGTCATCCTTGCCGCATCAGAAGATGCAGACTTGCAACTATCCCCGTGCAAGTTCTTGTCCCAGGGCAGTGTTCAATTGTACCTCCCCCATTCCTTGCAATGCAAGCGCAAATATGCAGCCAACCACCCACCCACCCCCAGGCTGCAATACCATACTGCTTGCTTGCACTTGAAATTGGGCCTTTTAGGCATGTGGAGGCGGAATCTGGCCACCATGTCATGGCAGCGTTGGCGGCCTGGTATCCAGTCCCCAGCCGCCCGGCGGCGGGGTGTCCACACTCGGTCCCCAACCGCCAGGGGGCGGCCGGGTGTCCATACTCGGTCCCCAGCCACCTGGGGGCAGCCGGGTGTCCATAAATGGTCCCCAGCCGCCCCTCTTTCTCCTTGGAACATCCCCCCACACACTTTTCTTAGCCTGGCCTGCTTTAGGGCAGCATTGGACGAGCCCACCAGAGAACCAGACTCCTCCGGTGGGCCCTGGCTTCTCCATCAGGGGAGTTGAGAGTGACAAGGTGAGGACCATGATGATGATGATACAAGTTAGCATCTGCTTTGTTTTCTTGGAATGCAAGCGTAAGTGTGCAGCCTGCCACCCACCCACCGCCAGGCTGCAATACCATACTGCTTGCTTGCTTGCACTTGAAATTGGGCCTTTTTAGGCACGTGGAGGCGGAATCTGACCACCGCGTCATGGCAGCATTGGCGGCCTGGAATCCATACTCAGTCCCCAGCCGCCCGGCTGCCGGGTGTCCATACTCGGTCCCCAGCCGCCCCGCGGCCGGGTGTTCACACACGGTCCCCAGCCGCCTGGGGGCAGCCGGGTGTCCATAAATGGTCCCCAGCCGCCCCTATTTCTCCTTGGAACATCCCCCCACACACTTTTCTTAGCCTGGCCTGCTTTAGGGCAGCATTGGACGAGCCCACCAGAGAACCAGACTCCTCCGGTGGGCCCTGGCTTCTCCATCAGGGGAGTTGAGAGTGCCAAGGTGAGGACCATGATGATGATGATACAAGTTAGCATCTGCTTTGTTTTGTTGGAATGCAAGCGCATGTATGTAGTAGCGGCTAGGCCTGAGGTGGTCAGCGTTTTGGCGCATATCCTACCTCTCCTTTGGAAGTGCATTGAGGTGAAGGGTACATTGCTGGAAAAGGAAAAAAAAAAAAACAAAAAAAAAAAACTCTTTAAATCTCTTAGTTTGCGAGTGTGAACGAGCTGCGTGTGTCCGGAGCGTAAGTGCGAACGAAAGTAAGTGTGTGACTTGTTTTTCAGTGAAGAGGTATTTGGGAATCCTGCAGAAAATACCTGTGTGAATTGCGGTGAGTGGCTGCATTGTGACCTGCTGAGTGCTTTTCTACCTGTTTAGATTTATTGGGCTTTTTAAAATCTATTTTCTCATTACAGTTTTAGTTTCTTAGTTTACTACCTGTGTATTTAAGGGTTAACTACATTGCACTAAAATCCTGAGGTGTAGCTTTACTCACAAGGGGTTAATTAAGGGGAAGGGGTCATAATTAAGGGTTTATAAGGGACAGCTGGTTGGGCATCAAGTCCTTTGGAAGTGCATTGAGGTGAAGGGTACATTGCTGGAAAAGGAAAAAAAAACAAAAAAACAACAACAAAAAACTCTTTAAATCTCTTAGTTTGTGAGTGTGAACGAGCTGCGTGTGTCCGGAGCGTAAGTGCGAACGAAAGTAAGTGTGTGACTTGTTTTTCAGTGACTTTGTTTTCAGGGAGTTTGGAAGGAAGGACTTTGGACTGAATTGCTGACTGTATTTCATTAATTTCTTTACTTTACTTTTTACTTGATTAATCCACCTGACCTACTTAGCTGATTTCCCCATCCATACTTGATACTTAATTGATCCCCCGTCCATACTTAACTGATCCCCCACCGATATCTAATTGATACACCTGCACATCCCTAATTGATCCCCGTCCATACACCTATATATAAATAATTGTGTTTTGTACTTGTATATATATACTGACTGTATCCCCATATTTAGAATGACGTCCATGTTGGCCGGAGCCGTGCAGTGTACATCTTGCGCAATGTATGCATTCCGTGAGCATCCGCTCGAGGATCCATACTGCTGCGAGAGATGTGAGCATATCGTGCACTTGGAAGCCCAAATTCTGGATCTAAGTGCTCAGATAGCGGTACTGAGGAGCATCGACAACATGGAACGGAGTTTGCTGCTCACCGAGCAGACACTCAATGGGTCAATACTGGGGGTGGAGCATAGAGGGGAAGTGCAGGCTGAACAGGCAGGGAGCTGGATAACAGTTAGGAGGGATAGAAGGAAGAAGTATAGGAAGGCTGGTTCAGAACCGGCATTATTGGAGCACGACAGATCCTCTGACCGCCGGGGGAGTGTATGCTCCAGTAATGAGGGGGAGGGGGGAAGTGTAGGGCAGGCAAGACAGGTTCTGGTAGTGGGTGACTCTATTATTAGGGGGACAGACAGGGCAATCTGTCACAAAGACCGGGATCGCCGAACGGTGTGCTGCCTCCCTGGCGCTCGAGTCCGGCACATCGCGGATCGGGTTGACAGGTTACTGGGTGGGGCTGGCGAAGACCCAGCGGTCATGGTCCACATCGGCACCAATGACAAAGTGAGTGGTAGATGGAGGGTCCTTAAAAATGATTTCAGGGACCTAGGTAGGAAGCTTAGGGCAAGGACCTCCAAGGTAGTTTTCTCAGAAATACTACCAATCCCGCGAGCCACACAGGAGCGCCAACGTGAGGTTAGGGAGGTGAATAAGTGGCTAAAGAGTTGGTGCAAGGCAGAAGGGTTTGGGTTCATGGAGAACTGGGCCGACTTCGCGGTCGGCTACAGGCTCTACCGTAGGGACGGGCTGCACCTCAATGGGGAGGGTGCAGCGGTGCTGGGGAAGAAGATGGCTAATAGGTTGGAGGAGTTTTTAAACTAGAGACGGGGGGGGACCAAGGAAATAGGTGGGATGTGAGGCAAGCAAGGGGGAACGGGAGAAGTGAATATAATGAGGGTGGAGAGGGGGGTGGGGATAGTACAGTTAGATCGTTAGAGAAGAATAGGATGCTAAATAACCCCAAAGTTTTATCTTGCATGCTGACCAACGCAAGAAGCCTGACCAATAAGGCGGATGAGCTGCGGGCGCTTATATCGGAGGAGAGGTATGACATCGTAGGTATAACAGAGACTTTATATGTAAAGTCATGTCTAAAGCCCAGACTAAGGGAAGATATAGGAGAGGGAGAAGAGGGGGTCGAGTCCATGTGGGTAGAGATAGAGGGGGCAAAAAATAGTAATAAAATATTACTGGGGGTCTGCTATAAGCCACCAAATATAACAGAGGAGAATGAGAATCTGCTATTAGGACAAATAGACAAAGTAGCAAAACATAATGAAGTGATTGTTATGGGGGACTTCAACTACCCGGATATTGACTGGGAAACAGAAACCTGTAGATCTCAGAAAGGAAAAAGGTTCTTGACAAATATTAAGGATAATTATCTCTCCCAACTAGTGCAGGAACCAACGAGAGGGAAGGCCGTGTTGGACTTAATATTGACTAATAGGCCTGATAGAATAACTGAGGTACAGATAGGGGGGCACCTAGGTAATAGCGACCATAATATTATCGACTTCAAAATGCCCTTCAGTAGGGTTATCAATAAGGGAACAACAAAAACATTAAACTTTAGGAGGGCGAAGTTTGATCAGCTGAAAGAAAGCCTTCATCTTATTGACTGGGACAAAATTCTTAATCAAAGGAATACGAATAGTAAATGGGAAACCTTCAAAAGAATTCTGAATACTCAGTGCGAGAGGTATATACCGTATGGGAATAAAAGGGCCAGAAATAAGAGGAAACCAATATGGTTGAACAAGAACGTAAAAGGGGCGTTAAATAGCAAAAAAGAGGCATTCAAGAGATTAAAACAGGAAAACAGTAAGGAGGCACTAATGTGTTACAAGGAAAAAACGAGAACCTGCAAAAAACAAATAAAAATAGCGAAGGAGGAAACAGAGAGACGTATTGCTAGGGAAAGTAGATCAAATCCCAAACTGTTCTTTACGTATATAAATAGTAAAAGGATTAAATCGGATAATATTGGACCGATAAAAAGTGAGGAAGGCAAAATCATAGAGAAAGATGAGGATAAAGCTAATCTATTAAATAATTTTTTTTCGACAACTTTCACAAAGAAAATCGAACTAACAGGAGAAATGAGAAGTGACAAGCTTAATCCTCCACTAAGTATGACAAATCTAACCCAAGCTGGGGTACAGAAACGCCTCAGTAACATTAAAATAAACAAATCACCAGGACCTGATGGCATACACCCACGGGTACTAAGGGAACTAAGTAATGTGATAGACAGACCGTTATATCTTATATTTAAGGACTCTGTTGAGACTGGGTCTGTACCACTTGATTGGCGACAGGCGAATGTAGTGCCAATATTCAAAGAGGGAGCAAAAAGTGAAGCCGGAAACTATCGGCCGGTGAGTCTGACGTCCGTTGTGGGCAAAATTTTTGAAAGCTTCATTAAAGAGGCAATTGCGGAGCATCTTGATGCTAATAATCTTTTAATCCCGAACCAACATGGATTCATGAGGAATCGCTCCTGCCAAACAAACCTGATTGACTTCTACGAGGAGGTTAGCTCTCGAGTAGATCAGGGGGAACCAGTGGATGTCGTGTATCTCGACTTCTCAAAAGCGTTCGATAGCGTGCCACATAATAGGTTGGTATACAAAATGAGAATGATGGGGCTGGGGGAAAATGTCTGCAAGTGGGTAGCTAACTGGCTAAGGGATAGAAGGCAGAGGGTGGTTATAAATGGAATATACTCAGATTGGGTAAGCGTCACTAGTGGGGTACCACAGGGGTCTGTACTAGGCCCAATGTTATTTAATATCTTTATTAACGACATAGTCAACGGGATAAATAGTAAAATATCAATATTTGCAGATGACACAAAGTTATGTAAAACAATTAATACAAAAGAGGACAGTGCAGACCTACAGAGGGATTTGGATAAGCTGGGTAGGTGGAGCATTAAATGGCAAATGAGGTTTAACGAGGAGAAATGTAAGGTCATACATATGGGAAGGAAAAATGGAAGTCACCAGTACTCACTGAATGGGAAATCATTGGGGAATTCAGAGATGGAGAAGGACTTGGGCATCTTGATTGATAGCAAACTAAATTGGAGTGCCCAAAGTCAGGCGGCTGCTGTAAGGGCAAACAGGGTAATGGGATGTATCAGAAGAGGTATAGCTGCAAAGGAGGAGAACATTGTTCTTCCACTGTACAAAGCACTGGTCAGACCACACTTGGAATACTGTGCTCAGTTATGGGCCCCAATATATAGAAAGGATATAAATGAGCTTGAAAAGGTACAAAGGAGGGCAACAAAATTAATAAAGGGAATGGAGGGACTGCAATACCCAGAGAGGTTGGCAAAACTAGGACTATTCAGCCTGGAAAAGAGAAGGTTGAGGGGGGACATAATAAATGTGTACAAATATGTTAGGGGACAGTATAGAGATCTTGCCCGGGATTTGTTCAAAAGGAGGAATATTACGGTAACAAGAGGGCACTCACTAAGACTGGAAGAGAAAAGGTTTCAGCACCAGCATAGGAAGGGGTTCTTTACGGTAAGAGCAGTGAGAATATGGAATTCACTGAGTGAGGAGACGGTAATGTCGGATTCACTACACCAGTTCAAGCGGGGACTGGATGCATTTCTAGATACCAGCCAGATTTCAGCATATACTTAAAAATAAAATAAAATAGTAAGCTGATACAGGGATTTATTCTGACTGCTGGTTTCAGAGTCGGGAGGGAATTTTTCCTCAGGTGAAGATTGGCCAAATCATTTGGGGTTTTTGCCCTCCTCTGGATCAACTTTAGCAATTACAGAACTAACAGGTCGAACTTGATGGACGCAAGTCTTTATTCGGCTTTACAAACTATGACCCATAAACAGTATACATATATATACACACACATATACAGTATACATATATATATACACACACATATACAGTATACATATATATACACACACACATATACAGTATACATATATATACACACACACATATACAGTATACATATATATATACACACACATATACAGTATACATATATATATATACACACACATATTGAGTATACATATACACACACATATACAGTATACATATATCCACCCATATACAGTATACATATATACACACACACATACAGTATACATATATACACACACATATACAGTATACATATATACACACACACATACAGTATACATATATACACACACATATACAGTATACACATATACACACATATACAGTATACATATACACCCATATACAGTATACATATATACACACACATATACAGTATACATATATACACATATACAGTATACATATATATACACACATACAGTATACATATATACACACACATATACAGTATACATATATATATACACACACATACAGTATACATATATACACACATACAGTATACATATATATATACACACATACAGTATACATATATACACATATACAGTATACATATATATACACACATATACAGTATACATATATATACACACATATACAGTATACATATACACACACATATACAGTATACATATACACACACATATACAGTATACATATATACACACACATACAGTATACATATATACACACATACAGTATACATATATATATACACACATACAGTATACATATATACACATATACAGTATACATATATACACATATACAGTATACATATATACACACATACAGTATACATATATATATACACACATACAGTATACATATATACACATATACAGTATACATATATATATACACACATACAGTATACATATACACACATATACAGTATACATATATATACACATATACAGTATACATATACACACCCATATACAGTATACATATATATACACATATACAGTATACATATACACACACATATACAGTGTACATATATACACACATATACAGTATACATACACATACACACATATACAGTATACATATATACACACACACATATACAGTATACATATATACACACATATACAGTATACATATATACACCCATGTACAGTATACATATATATACACATATACAGTATACATATACACACATATACAGTATACATATATACACCCATATACACACCCATATACAGTATACATATATATACACATATACAGTATACATATACACCCATATACAGTATACATATATACACATATACAGTATACATATATATACAAATATACAGTATACATATACACACCCATATACAGTATACATATATATACACACATATACAGTATACATATATACACCCATATACAGTATACATATATACACACCCATAAACAGTATACATATATACACACATATACAGTATACATATATACACACATATACAGTATACATATATATACACATATACAGTATACATATATACACCCATATACAGTATACATATATACACCCATAAACAGTATACATATATATACACACATATACAGTATACATATATACACATATACAGTATACATATATATACACATATACAGTATACATATATACACCCATAAACACTATACATATATATACACACATACAGTATACATATATACACACATATACAGTATACATATATACACCCATAAACAGTATACATATATATACACACATATACAGTATACATATATACACATATACAGTATACATATATACACCCATATACAGTATACATATATACACCCATAAACAGTATACATATATATACACACATATACATATATACACATATACAGTATACATATATATACACATATACAGTATACATATATATACACATATACAGTATACATATACACACACATATACAGTATACATATATATACACATATACAGTATACATATATACACACATATACAGTATACATATATACACACACACATATACAGTATACATATATACACCCATGTACAGTATACATATATATACACATATACAGTATACATATATACACACACACATATACAGTATACATATATACACCCATGTACAGTATACATATATATACACATATACAGTATACATATATACACACATATACAGTATACATATATACACATATACAGTATACATATATATACAAATATACAGTATACATATACACACCCATATACAGTATACATATATATACACATATACAGTATACATATACACCCATATACAGTATACATATATACACATATACAGTATACATATATATACAAATATACAGTATACATATACACACCCATATACAGTATACATATACACACACATATACAGTATACATATATATATATATACACACATACAGTATACAAATATACACATATACAGTATACATATATACACACATATACAGTATACATATACACACACATATACAGTATACATATATACACCCATAAACAGTATACATATATATACACACATATACAGTATACATATATACACATATACAGTATACATATATACACACATACAGTATACATATATATACACACATAGAGTATACATATATATACACATATACAGTATACATATATACACACACATATACAGTATACATATACACACATATACAGTATACATATATACACCCATAAACAGTATACATATATACACACATATACAGTATACATATATATACACACACATATACAGTATACATATATACACACACATATACAGTATACGTATACATACACATACAGTATACATATATATACACACATAAACAGTATACATATACACACACATATACAGTATACATATATACACACACATATACAGTATACACATATACACACATATACAGTATACATATATATACACACACATATACAGTATACATATATACACCCATATACAGTATACATATATATACACACATATACAGTATACATACATATATACACATATACAGTATACATATACACATATACAGTATACATATATATACACACATATACAGTATACATATATACACCCATATACAGTATACATATACAGTATACATATATATACACACACATATACAGTATACATATATATACACACACATATACAGTATACATATATATACACACATATACAGTATACATATACACATATACAGTATACATATATATACACACACATAAACAGTATACATATATACACACATATACAGTATACATATATATACACACATATACAGTATACATATATATACACACATATACAGTATACATATACCCATATACAGTATACATATATATACACATATACAGTATACATATATATACACACATATACAGTATACATATATACACACACACATATACAGTATACATATATATACACACATATACAGTATACATATATACACCCATATACAGTATACATATATATACCCATATACAGTATACATATATATACACACACATAAACAGTATACATATATACACACATATACAGTATACATATATATACACACATATACAGTATACATATATATACACACATATACAGTATACATATACCCATATACAGTATACATATATATACACATATACAGTATACATATATATACACACATATACAGTATACATATATACACACACACATATACAGTATACATATATATACACACATATACAGTATACATATATACACACATATACAGTATACATATATACACCCATATACAGTATACATATACACACATATACAGTATACATATATATACACACATATACAGTATACATATATACACCCATATACAGTATACATATATATATACACATATACAGTATACATATATATACACACACATATACAGTATACATATATATACACACATACAGTATACATATACACATATACAGTATACATATATATACACACACATAAACAGTATACATATATGCACACATATACAGTATACATATATATACACACATATACAGTATACATATATATACACACATATACAGTATACATATACACACCTATATACAGTATACATATATACACACACATATACAGTATACATATACACACACATATACAGTATACATATATACACCCATATACAGTATACATATATATACACACATAAACAGTATACATATATACACCCATATACAGTATACATATACACACCCATATACAGTATACATATATATACACATACAGTATACATATATATACACCTATATACAGTATACATATACACACCCATATACAGTATACATATATACACACACATATACAGTATACATATACACACACATATACAGTATACATATATACACACATATACCAGTATACATATATACACCCATATACAGTATACATATACACACCCATATACAGTATACATATATATACACACATAAACAGTATACATATATATACACATACAGTATACATATATATACACCTATATACAGTATACATATATACACACACATATACAGTATACATATATATACACACACATATACAGTATACATATATACACCCATATACAGTATACATATACACACCCATATACAGTATACATATATATACACATACAGTATACATATATATACACCTATATACAGTATACATATATACACACATATACAGTATACATATATATACACACATATACAGTATACATATATATACACACCCATATACAGTATACATATATACACCCATATACAGTATACATATATATACACACATAAACAGTATACATATATATACACATACAGTATACATATATATACACCTATATACAGTATACATATATACACACACATATACAGTATACATATATATACACACACATATACAGTATACATATATACATCCATATACAGTATACATATACACACCCATATACAGTATACATATATATACACACATATACAGTATACATATATATACACACACATATACAGTATACATATATACACCCATATACAGTATACATATATATACACACATAAACAGTATACATATATATACACATACAGTATACATATATATACACCTATATACAGTATACATATATACACACATATACAGTATACATATATACATCCATATACAGTATACATATACACACCCATATACAGTATACATATATATACACATACAGTATACATATATATACACCTATATACAGTATACATATATACACACACATATACAGTATACATATATATACACACACATATACAGTATACATATATATACACACATATACAGTATACATATATATACACACATATACAGTATACATATACCCATATACAGTATACATATACACACACATATACAGTATACATATATACACCCATATACAGTATACATATATATACACACATAAACAGTATACATATATACACCCATATACAGTATACATATACACACCCATATACAGTATACATATATATACACATACAGTATACATATATATACACCTATATACAGTATACATATATACACACACATATACAGTATACATATATATACACACACATATACAGTATACATATATACACCCATATACAGCATACATATATATACACATATACAGTATACATATATACACATACAGTATACATATATATACCCATATACAGTATACATATACACACACATATACAGTATACATATATACACCCATATACAGTATACATATATATACACCCATATACAGTATACATATATATACACACATATACAGTATACATATATACACCCATATACAGTATACATATACACACCCATATACAGTATACATATATATACACATACAGTATACATATACACACACATATACAGTATACATATATACACACATACAGTATACATATATATACACACATATACAGTATACATATATACACACATATACAGTATCCATATACACACACATATACAGTATACATATATATACACACATATACAGTATACATATATACACACATATACAGTATCCATATACACACACACATACAGTATACATATATACACCCATATACAGTGTACATATATATATACACATACAGTATACATATATATACACACATATACAGTATACCTATATACACACATATACAGTATACATATATACACACATATACAGTATACATATATACACCCATATACAGTATACATATACACACCCATATACAGTATACATATATATACACATACAGTATACATATATATACACACATATACAGTATACATATATACACACATATACAGTATACATATATACACATACAGTATACATATATATACCCATATACAGTATACATATACACACCCATATACAGTATACATATATATATACACATACAGTATACATATATATACACACATATACAGTGTACATATATACACACATATACAGTATACATATATACACACATATACAGTATGCATATATATACACACACATACAGTATACACATATACACACCCATATACAGTATACATATATATACCCATTTACAGTGTACATATATACACCCATATACAGTATACATATATATACACACATAAACAGTATAGATATATACACACATATACAGTATACATATACACACCCATATACAGTATACATATATATACACATACAGTATACATATATATACACACATATACAGTGTACATATATACACACATATACAGTATACATATACACACCCATATACAGTATACATATATATACACACATATACAGTATACATATATACATCAATATACAGTATACATATATACACACATACAGTATACATATATATACACATATACAGTATACATATATATACACATATACAGTATACATATATACACATACAGTATACATATATATACCCATATACAGTGTACATATATACATCAATATACAGTATACATATATATACACATATACAGTATACATATATATATACACACATACAGTATACATATACACACCCATATACAGTATACATATATATACACATATACAGTATACATATATACACACACATATACAGTATACATATATATACACAAATACAGTATACATATATATACACACACATATACAGTATACATATATATACACACATACAGTATACATATATACACATATACAGTATACATATATACACACCCATATACAGTATACATATATATACACACACATACAGTATACATATATATATACACACCCATATACAGTATACATATATATATACACACATATACAGTATACATATATATATACACCCATATACAGTATACATATACACACACATATACAGTATACATATATACACACATATACAGTATACATATATACACACATATACAGTATACATATATATACACACACATATACAGTATACATATATATATACACACATACAGTATACATATATATACACATACAGTATACATATATACACCCATATACAGTATACATATATATATATACACACATACAGTATACATATATACACACATATACAGTATACATATATACACACATATACAGTATACATATATATATACACACCCATATACAGTATACATATATACACACATACAGTATACATATATATACACATATACAGTATACATATATACACATATATACAGTATACATATATACACCCACATACAGTATACATATATACACCCACATACAGTATACATATATATATATACACATATACATTATACATACACATATACAGTATACATATATATACACGCATATACATTATACATACACATATGTATACACCACAAGAATTCTGTTTGGTCCCCCTAAAGTATTAAGAAGTAGTTCAGGCACCAAGAATAATGAGCTTCACATGTGTGGATTAAAGATCTCTTTTGCCAGCCTTTTCTGACTATTTAAGACCCTCCCCAAACTTGTGAACAGCACTCAGACATGGTCAACATGGGAAAGACAGGAGCATTCCAAGGCCATCAGAGACAAGATCGTGGAGGGTCACAAGGCTGGCAAGGGGTACAAAACACTTTCCAAGGAGTTGGGCCTACCTGTCTCCACTGTTGGGAGCATCATCCGTAAGTGGAAGGCTTATGGAACTACTGTTAGCCTTCCACGGCCAGGACAGCCTTTGAAAGTGTCTTCCCGTGCCGAGGCCAGGCTTGTCCGAAGAGTCAAGGCTAACCCAAGGACAACAAGGAAGGAGCTCCGGGAAGATCTCATGGCAGTGGGGACATTGGTTTCAGTCAATACCATAAGTAAGTACTCCACCGCAATGGTCTCCGTTCCAGACGAGCCCGTAAGGTACCTTTACTTTCAAAGCGTCATGTCAAGGCTCGTCTACAGTTTGCTCATGATCACTTGGAGGACTCTGAGACAGACTGGTTCAAGGTTCTATGGTCTGATGAGACCAAGATCGAGATCTTTGGTGCCAACCACACACGTGACGTTTGGAGACTGGATGGCACTGCATACGACCCCAAGAATACCATCCCTACAGTCAAGCATGGTGGTGGCAGCATCATGCTGTGGGGCTGTTTCTCTGCCAAGGGGCCTGGCCATCTGGTCCGCATCCATGGGAAGATGGATAGCACGGCCTACCTGGAGATTTTGGCCAAGAACCTCCGCTCCTCCATCAAGGATCTTAAGATGGGTCGTAATTTCATCTTCCAACAAGACAACGACCCAAAGCACACAGCCAAGAAAACCAAGGCCTGGTTCAATAGGGAAAAAGTCAAGGTGTTGGAGTGGCCTAGTCAGTCTCCTGACCTTAACCCAATTGAAAACTTGTGGAAGGAGCTCAAGAATAAAGTCCACATGAGACACCCAAAGAACCTAGATAACTTGGAGAAGATCTGCATGGAGGAGTGGGCCAAGATAACTCCACAGACCTGTGCCGGCCTGATCAGGTCTTATAAAAGATGATTATTAGCTGTAATTGCAAACAAGGGTTATTCCACAAAATATTAAACATAGGGGTTGTATAATAATTGACCCACACTTTTATGTTTAAAATTTAATAAAATTCAACTGAGCAACATAACTTTTTTTTTTGTAAGATTTATGCTTCTGTTCATAAAACCTACTCTCGTTTGCAGTTTGAAGGCTCTAACTTATTTGCATCTTATCAAACCAGCTAAACCTGCAGGGGGTTGAATACTACTTGTAGGCACTGTATATACGTGCACAGATATACAGTATACATATATATACACACATATACAATATACATATATACACACATACAGTATTCATCTATACACATATACAGTATACATATATATACACACACCCATATACAGTATACATATATACACCCATATACAGTATACATATATATACATCCATATACAGTATACATATATACACCCATATACAATATACATATATACACACATATACAGTATACATATATATACACACACACACATATACAGTATACATATATATACACACACACCCATATACAGTATACATATATACACCCATATACAGTATACATATATACACATATACAGTATACATATATACACATATACACACACATATACAGTATACATATACACACACATATACAGTATACACATATACACACATATACAGTATACATATATACACCCATATACAGTATACATATATACACACACATACAGTATACATGTATATACACACACATATACAGTATACATATATACACCCATATACAGTATACATATACACACACATATGCAGTATACATATACACACACATATACAGTATACACATATATACACCCATATACAGTATACATATACACACACACATATACAGTATACATATATATACACCCATATACAGTATACATATACACACCCATATACAGTATACATATATACACACACATATACAGTATACATATATATACACACATACAGTATACATATACACACACATATACAGTATACACATATACACACATATACAGTATACATATACACCCATATACAGTATACATATACACACACACATATACAGTATACATATATATACACACATACAGTATACATATACACACACATACAGTATACACATATACACACATATACAGTATACATATACACACAGATATACAGTATACATATATACACACACACATACAGTATACATATATACACACATACAGTATACATATATACACCCATATACAGTATACATATACACACACATATACAGTGTACATATATACACCCATATACAGTATACATACAGTACAGACCAAAAGTTTGGACACACCTTCTCATTTAAAGATTTTTCTGTATTTTCATGACTTTGAAAATTGTACATTCACACTGAAGGCATCAAAACTATGAATTAACACATGTGGAATTATATACTTAACAAAAAAGTGTGAAACAACTATAAATATGTCTTATATTCTAGGTTCTTCAAAGTAGCCACCTTTTGCTTTGATGACTGCTTTGCACACTCTTGGCATTCTCTTGATGAGCTTCAAGAGGTAGTCACCGGAAATGGTTTTCACTTCACAGGTGTGCCCTGTCAGGTTTAATAAGTGGGATTTTTTGCCTTATCGATGGGGTTGGGACCATCAGTTGTGTTGTGCAGAAGTCAGGTGGATACACAGCTGATAGTCCTACTGAATAGACTGTTAGAATTTGTATTATGGCAAGAAAAAAGCAGCTAAGTAAAGAAAAATGAGTGGCCATCATTACTTTAAGAAATGAAGGTCAGTCAGTCCGAAAAATTGGGAAAACTTTGAAAGTGTCCCCAAGTGCAGTTGCAAAAACCATCAAGCACTAAAAAGAAACTGGCTCACATGAGGACCGCCCAAGGAAAGGAAGACCAAGAGTCACCTCTGCTTCTGAGGATAAGTTTATCAGAGTCACCAGCCTCAGAAATCTCAGGTTAACAGCAGCTCAGATTAGAGACCAGGTCAATGACACACAGAGTTCTAGCAGCAGACACATCTCTTCAACCACTGTTAAGAGGAGACTTTGTGCAGCAGGCCTTCATGGTATAATAGCTGCTAGGAAACCACTGCTAAGGACAGGCAACAAGCAGAAGAGACTTGTTTGGGCTAAAGAACACAAGGAATGGTCATTAGACCAGTGGAAATCTGTGTTTTGGTCTGATGAGTCCAAATTTGAGATCTTTGGTTCCAACCACCGTGTCTTTGTGTGACGCAGAAAAGGTGAACGGATGGACTCTACATGCCTGGTTCCCACCGTGAAGCATGGAGGAGGAGGTGTGATGGTGTGGGGGTGCTTTGCTGGTGACACTGTTGGGGATTTATTCAAAATTGAAGGCATACTGAACCAGCATGGCTACCACAGCATCTTGCAGCGGCATGCTATTCCATCCGGTTTGCGTTTAGTTGGACCATCATTTATTTTTCAACAGGATATTTACCCCAAACACACCTCCAGGCTGTGTAAGGGCTATTTGACCAAGAAGGAGAGTGATGGGGTGCTACGCCAGATGACCTGGCCTCCACAGTCACCAGACCTGAACCCAATCGAGATGGTTTGGGGTGAGCTGGACCGCAGAGTGAAGGCAAAAGGGCCAACAAGTGCTAAGCATCTCTGGGAACTCCTTCAAGATTGTTGGAAGACCATTTCCGGTGACTACCTCTTGAAGCTCATCAAGAGAATGCCAAGAGTGTGCAAAGCAGTCATCAAAGCAAAAGGTGGCTACTGTGAAGAACCTAGAATATAAGACATATTTTCAGTTGTTTCACACTTTTTGTTAAGTATATAATTCCACATGTGTTAATTCATAGTTTTGATGCCTTCAGTGTGAATGTACAATTTTCATAGTCAAAAAAATACAGAAAAACCTTTAAATGAGAAGGTGTGTCCAAACTTTTGGTCTGTACTGTATATACACACATACACAGTATACATATATACACACACATATACAGTATACATATACACACACATATACAGTATACATATATACACCCATATACAGTATACCTATATACACATATACAGTATATAGATATATGCACACATCTACAGTATATATGTACACACATACACAGTATACATATATATACACACACAGTATACATATATACACACATACAGTATACATATATACACACATATACAGTATACATATATACACATATACAGTATACATATATACACCCATAAACAGTATACATATATATACACACATATACAGTATACATATATACACACATATACAGTATACACATATACACACATATACAGTATACATATACACACATATACAGTATACATGTATACATATATATACACACACATATACAGTATACATATACACACACATATACAGTATACACATATACACACATATACAGTATACATATACACACATATACAGTATACATGTATACATATATATACACACACATATACAGTATACATATACACACACATATACAGTATACACATATACACACATATACAGTATACATATACACACATATACAGTATACATGTATACATATATATACACACACATATACAGTATACATATACACACACATATACAGTATACATATACACACATATACAGTATACATACATATACACACATATACAGTATACATATATACACACACATATACAGTATACATATATACACATATACAGTATACATATATACACCCATAAACAGTATACATATATATACACACATATACAGTATACATATATATACACACATATACAGTATACATATATACACACACATATACAGTGTACATATATACACATATACAGTATACATATATACACCCATAAACAGTATACATATATACACACACATATACAGTATACATATATATACACACATACAGTATACATATATATATATATACACACCCATATACAGTATACATATATATACACACACATACAGTATACATATATATACACATATACAGTATACATATATACACACCCATATACAGTATACATATATATACACACATATACAGTATACATATATACACACATACAGTATACATATATATATACACCCATATACAGTATACATATACACACACATATACAGTATACATATATACACACATATACAGTATATATATACACACACATATACAGTATACATATATATATATACACATACAGTATACATATATATACACATACAGTATACATATATACACCCATATACAGTATACATATACACACATATACAGTATACATATATATACACACACATACAGTATACATATATACACACATATACAGTATACATATATACACACATATACAGTATACATATATATACACACATATACAGTATACATATATACACACATACAGTATACATATATATACACCCATATACAGTATACATATATACACACACATATACAGTATACATATATATACACACATATACAGTATACATTTATACACATATACAGTATACATATATATACACACACATACAGTATACATATATATACACACATATACAGTATACATATATACACACCCATATACACTATACATATACACACACATATACAGTATACATATATACACACATATACAGTATACATATATACACACATAAACAGTATACATATATATACACCCATATACAGTATACATATATATATATATATATATATATATACACAGTATATAAATATATACACACATATACTGTATACATATACACACACATATACAGTACATATATACACCCATATACAGTATACATATATATACACACACATACAGTATACATATACACACACATATACAGTACATATATACACCCATATACAGTATACATATATTCACACATACAGTATACATATATATACACATATACAGTATACATATATACACATATATACAGTATACATATATACACCCACATACAGTATACATATATATATACACATATACATTATACATACACATATACAGTATACATATATATACACGCATATACATTATACATACACATATGTATACACCACAAGAATTCTGTTTGGTCCCCCTAAAGTATTAAGAAGTAGTTCAGGCACCAAGAATAATGAGCTTCACATGTGTGGATTAAAGATCTCTTTTGCCAGCCTTTTCTGACTATTTAAGACCCTCCCCAAACTTGTGAACAGCACTCAGACATGGTCAACATGGGAAAGACAAAGGAGCATTCCAAGGCCATCAGAGACAAGATCGTGGAGGGTCACAAGGCTGGCAAGGGGTACAAAACACTTTCCAAGGAGTTGGGCCTACCTGTCTCCACTGTTGGGAGCATCATCCGTAAGTGGAAGGCTTATGGAACTACTGTTAGCCTTCCACGGCCAGGACAGCCTTTGAAAGTGTCCTCCCGTGCCGAGGCCAGGCTTGTCCGAAGAGTCAAGGCTAACCCAAGGACAACAAGGAAGGAGCTCCGGGAAGATCTCATGGCAGTGGGGACATTGGTTTCAGTCAATACCATAAGTAACGTACTCCACCGCAATGGTCTCCGTTCCAGACGATCCCGTAAGGTACCTTTACTTTCAAAGCGTCATGTCAAGGCTCGTCTACAGTTTGCTCATGATCACTTGGAGGACTCTGAGACAGACTGGTTCAAGGTTCTATGGTCTGATGAGACCAAGATCGAGATCTTTGGTGCCAACCACACACGTGACGTTTGGAGACTGGATGGCACTGCATATGACCCCAAGAATACCATCCCTACAGTCAAGCATGGTGGTGGCAGCATCATGCTGTGGGGCTGTTTCTCTGCCAAGGGGCCTGGCCATCTGGTCCGCATCCATGGGAAGATGGATAGCACGGCCTACCTGGAGATTTTGGCCAAGAACCTCCGCTCCTCCATCAAGGATCTTAAGATGGGTCGTAATTTCATCTTCCAACAAGACAACGACCCAAAGCACACAGCCAAGAAAACCAAGGCCTGGTTCAATAGGGAAAAAGTCAAGGTGTTGGAGTGGCCTAGTCAGTCTCCTGACCTTAACCCAATTGAAAACTTGTGGAAGGAGCTCAAGAATAAAGTCCACATGAGACACCCAAAGAACCTAGATAACTTGGAGAAGATCTGCATGGAGGAGTGGGCCAAGATAACTCCACAGACCTGTGCCGGCCTGATCAGGTCTTATAAAAGACGATTATTAGCTGTAATTGCAAACAAGGGTTATTCCACAAAATATTAAACATAGGGGTTGTATAATAATTGACCCACACTTTTATGTTTAAAATTTAATAAAATTCAACTGAGCAACATAACTTTTTGGTTTGTAAGATTTATGCTTCTGTTCATAAAACCTACTCTCGTTTGCAGTTTGAAGGCTCTAACTTATTTGCATCTTATCAAACCAGCTAAATCTGCAGGGGGTTGAATACTACTTGTAGGCACTGTATATACGTGCACAGATATACAGTATACATATATATACACACATATACAATATACATATATACACACATACAGTATACATATATACACATATACAGTATACATATATATACACACACCCATATACAGTATACATATATACACCCATATACAGTATACATATATATACATCCATATACAGTATACATATATACACCCATATACAGTATACATATATACACACATATACAGTATACATATATATACACACACACCCATATACAGTATACATATATACACCCATATACAGTATACATATATACACATATACAGTATACATATATACACATATACAGTATACATATATACACATATACACACATATACAGTATACACATATACACACATATACAGTATACATATACATACATATACAGTATACACATATACACACATATACAGTATACATATATACACACATATACAGTATACATATATACACCCATATACAGTATACATATACACACACATATACAGTATACATATACACACACATATACAGTATACACATATACACACATATACAGTATACATATACACACACATATACAGTATACATATATACACCCATATACAGTATACATATATAGACACACATATACAGTATACATATATACACACATATACAGTATACCTATATACACATATACAGTATATAGATATATGCACACATATACAGTATACATATATACACACATATACAGTATACCTATATACACATATACAGTATATAGATATACACACACATACACAGTATACATATATATACACACACAGTATACATATATACACACATACAGTATACATATATACACACATACAGTATACATATATACCCATATACAGTATACATATATACACCCATATACAGTATACATATACACACACACATATACAGTATACATATATATACACCCATATACAGTATACATATACACACACACATATACAGTATACATATATATACACCCATATACAGTATACATATACACACACATATACAGTATACATATATACACACACATATACAGTATACACATATACACACATATACAGTATACATATACACACACATATACAGTATACATATATACACACACATATACAGTATACATATATATATACATACATATACACACATATACAGTATACATATATATATACATACATATACACACAGTATATATACAGTACATATATACACCCATATACAGTATACATATACACACACATATACAGTGTACATATATACACCCATATACAGTATACATACAGTACAGACCAAAAGTTTGGACACACCTTCTCATTTAAAGATTTTTCTGTATTTTCATGACTTTGAAAATTGTACATTCACACTGAAGGCATCAAAACTATGAATTAACACATGTGGAATTATATACTTAACAAAAAAGTGTGAAACAACTGAAAATAGGTCTTATATTCTAGGTTCTTCAAAGTAGCCACCTTTTGCTTTGATGACTGCATTGCACACTCTTGACATTCTCTTGATGAGCTTCAAGAGGTAGTCACCGGAAATGGTTTTCACTTCACAGGTGTGCCCTGTCAGGTTTAATAAGTGGGATTTTTTGCCTTATCGATGGGGTTGGGACCATCAGTTGTGTTGTGCAGAAGTCAGGTGGATACACAGCTGATAGTCCTACTGAATAGACTGTTAGAATTTGTATTATGGCAAGAAAAAAGCAGCTAAGTAAAGAAAAATGAGTGGCCATCATTACTTTAAGAAATGAAGGTCAGTCAGTGCGAAAAATTGGGCAAACTTTGAAAGTGTCCCCAAGTGCAGTTGCAAAAACCATCAAGCGCTACAAAGAAACTGGCTCATGTAAGGACTGCCCCAAGAAAGGAAGACCAAGAGTCACCTCTGCTTCTGAGGATAAGTTTATCCGAGTCACCAGCCTCAGAAATCGCAGGTTAACAGCAGCTCAGATTAGAGACCAGGTCAATGCCACACAGAGTTCTAGCAGCAGACACATCTCTTCAACAA